>NW_027479308.1:0-157413 GCF_051014685.1 Ptiloglossa arizonensis
AGAATTGCGAAAAATTTTTTGCCTTCTCAACCATTTCTTGGATTCAAACTCCCATATCTCGCGAACGGATTGACCTAACCCAAAAATTCCTGTTGCGTGTGAAAGTAAAAACTCGCCCGATTACAACGGTATGTGTATTTTTTCCCTAGCCCATTCTGATTAAGCGTTTGGAGCAGCAGAATTGCGAAAAATTTGTTGTCTTCTCAACCATTTCTTAGCTTCAAAGTCCCATATCTCGCGAACGGATTGACCTAACCCAAAAATTCCTATTGCATCTGAAAGTAGAAACTCGCCCGATTACAACGGTATGTGTATTTTTTCCCTAGACCATTCTGTTAAGCGTTTGGATCAGCAGAGTTGCGAAAAATTGTATGCCTTCTCAACCATTTCTTGGCTTCAAACTCCCATATCTCGCGAACAGATTGACCTAACCCAAAAATTCCTGTTGCGTCTTTAAGTAGAAACTCGCCCGATTACAAAGGTATGTGTATTTTTTCCCTAGGCCATTCTGGTTAAGCGTTTGGAGCAGCAGAAGTGCGAAAACTTTGTTGTCTTCTTAACCATTACTTGGCTTCAAACTCCCATATCTCGCGAACGGATTGACCTAACCCAAAAATTCCTGTTGCGTGTGAAAGTAAAAACTCGCCCGATTACAACGGTATGTGTATTTTTTCGCTAGGCCATTCTGGTTAAGCGTTTGGAGCAGCAGAAGTGCGAAAAATTTGTTGTCTTCTCAACCATTTCTTGGCTTCAAACTCCCATATCTCGCGAACGGATTGACCTAACCCAAAAATTCCTGTTGCGTCTTTAAGTAGAAACTCGCCCGATTACAAAGGTATGGGTATTTTTTCCCTAGGCCATTCTGGTTAAGCGTTTGGAGCAGCAGAATTGCGAAAAATTTTTTGCCTTCTCAACCATTCCTTGTCTTCAAACTCCCATATCTCGCGAACGGATTGACCTAACCCAAAAATTCCTGTTGCGTGTGAAAGTAAAAACTCGCCCGATTACAACGGTATGTGTATTTTTTCCCTAGCCCATTCTGATTAAGCGTTTGGAGCAGCAGAATTGCGAAAAATTTGTTGTCTTCTCAACCATTTCTTAGCTTCAAAGTCCCATATCTCGCGAACGGATTGACCTAACCCAAAAATTCCTATTGCATCTGAAAGTAGAAACTCGCCCGATTACAGCGGTATGTGTATTTTTTCCCTAGGCCATTCTGGTTAAGCGTTTGGATCAGTAGAATTGCGAAAAATGTTTTGCCTTCTCTACCATTTCTTGGCTTCAAACTCCGATATCTCGCGAACGGATTGACCTAACCCAAAAATTCCAATTGCATCTGAAAGTAGAAACTCGCCCGATTACAACGGTATGTGTATTTTTTCCCTAGGCCATTCTGGTTAAGCGTTTGGATCAGCAGAATTGCGAAAAATTGTATGCCTTCTCAACCATTTCTTGGCTTCAAACTCCCATATCTCGCGAACGGATTGACCTAACCCAAAAATTCCTGTTTCGTCTTTAAGTAGAAACTCGCCCGATTACAACGGTATGTGTATTTTTTCCCAAGGCCATTCTGGTTAAGCGTTTGGAGCAGCAGAAGTGCGAAAAATTTGTTGTCTTCTCAACCATTTCTTGGCTTCAAACTCCCATATCTCCCGAACGGATTGACCTAACCCAAAAATTCCTATTGCATCTGAAAGTCGAAACTCGCCCGATTACAACAGTATGTGTATTTTTTCCCTAGGCCATTCTGGTTAAGCGTTTGGATCAGCAGAATTGCGAAAAATTGTATGCCTTCTCAACCATTTCTTGGCTTCAAACTCCCATATCTCGCGAACAGATTGACCTAACCCAAAAATTCCTGTTGCGTGTGAAAGTAAATACTCGCCCGATTACAACGGTATGTGTATTTTTTCCCTAGGCCATTCTGGTTAAGTGTTTGGAGCGGCAGAATTGCGAAAAATTTTTTGCCTTCTCAACCATTTCTTGGCTTCAAACTCCCATATCTCGCGAACGGATTGACCTAACCCAAAAATTCCTGTTGCGTGTGAAAGTAAAAACTCGCCCGATTACAACGGTATGTGTATTTTTTCCCTAGCCCATTCTGATTAAGCGTTTGGAGCAGCAGAATTGCGAAAAATTTGTTGTCTTCTCAACCATTTCTTAGCTTCAAAGTCCCATATCTCGCGAACGGATTGACCTAACCCAAAAATTCCTGTTGCGTCTTTAAGTAGAAACTCGCCCGATTACAAAGGTATGGGTATTTTTTCCCTAGGCCATTCTGGTTAAGCGTTTGGAGCAGCAGAATTGCGAAAAATTTTTTGCCTTCTCAACCATTCCTTGTCTTCAAACTCCCATATCTCGCGAACGGATTGACCTAACCCAAAAATTCCTATTGCGTGTGAAAGTAAAAACTCGCCCGATTACAACGGTATGTGTATTTTTTCCCTAGCCCATTCTGATTAAGCGTTTGGAGCAGCAGAATTGCGAAAAATTGTATGCCTTCTCAACCATTTCTTGGCTTCAAACTCCATATCTCGCGAACGGATTGACCTAACCCAAAAATTCCTGTTTCGTCTTTAAGTAGAAACTCGCCCGATTACAACGGTATGTGTATTTTTTCCCAAGGCCATTCTGGTTAAGCGTTTGGAGCAGCAGAATTGCGAAAAATTTGTTGTCTTCTCAACCATTTCTTGGCTTCAAACTCCCATATCTCCCGAACGGATTGACCTAACCCAAAAATTCCTATTGCATCTGAAAGTCGAAACTCGCCCGATTACAACAGTATGTGTATTTTTTTCCCTAGCCCATTCTGATTAAGCGTTTGGAGCAGCAGAATTGCGAAAAATTTTTTGCCTTCTCAACCATTTCTTAGCTTCAAAGTCCCATATCTCGCGAACGGATTGACCTAACCCAAAAATTCCTATTGCATCTGAAAGTAGAAACTCGCCCGATTACAGCGGTATGTGTATTTTTTTCCCTAGGCCATTCTGGTTAAGCGTTTGGATCAGTAGAATTGCGAAAAATGTTTTGCCTTCTCTACCATTTCTTGGCTTCAAACTCCGATATCTCGCGAACGGATTGACCTAACCCAAAAATTCCAATTGCATCTGAAAGTAGAAACTCGCCCGATTACAACGGTATGTGTATTTTTTCCCTAGGCCATTCTGGTTAAGCGTTTGGATCAGCAGAATTGCGAAAAATTGTATGCCTTCTCAACCATTTCTTGGCTTCAAACTCCCATATCTCGCGAACGGATGACCTAACCCAAAAATTCCTGTTTCGTCTTTAAGTAGAAACTCGCCCGATTACAACGGTATGTGTATTTTTTCCCAAGGCCATTCTGGTTAAGCGTTTGGAGCAGCAGAATTGCGAAAAATTTGTTGTCTTCTCAACCATTTCTTGGCTTCAAACTCCCATATCTCCCGAACGGATTGACCTAACCCAAAAATTCCTATTGCATCTGAAAGTCGAAACTCGCCCGATTACAACAGTATGTGTATTTTTTCCCTAGGCCATTCTGGTTAAGCGTTTGGATCAGCAGAATTGCGAAAAATTGTATGCCTTCTCAACCATTTCTTGGCTTCAAACTCCCATATCTCGCGAACAGATTGACCTAACCCAAAAATTCCTGTTGCGTGTGAAAGTAAATACTCGCCCGATTACAACGGTATGTGTATTTTTTCCCTAGGCCATTCTGGTTAAGTGTTTGGAGCGGCAGAATTGCGAAAAATTTTTTGCCTTCTCAACCATTTCTTGGCTTCAAACTCCCATATCTCGCGAACGGATTGACCTAACCCAAAAATTCCTGTTGCGTGTGAAAGTAAAAACTCGCCCGATTACAACGGTATGTGTATTTTTTCCCTAGCCCATTCTGATTAAGCGTTTGGAGCAGCAGAATTGCGAAAAATTTGTTGTCTTCTCAACCATTTCTTAGCTTCAAAGTCCCATATCTCGCGAACGGATTGACCTAACCCAAAAATTCCTGTTGCGTGTGAAAGTAAAAACTCGCCCGATTACAACGGTAAGTGTATTTTTTCCCTAGGCCATTCTGGTTAAGCGTTTGGATCAGTAGAATTGCGAAAAATGTTTTGCCTTCTCTACCATTTCTTGGCTTCAAACTCCGATATCTCGCGAACGGATTGACCTAACCCAAAAATTCCAATTGCATCTGAAAGTAGAAACTCGCCCGATTACAACGGTATGTGTGTTTTTTCCCTAGGCCATTCTGTTAAGCGTTTGGATCAGCAGAATTGCCAAAAATTGTATGCCTTCTCAACCATTTCTTGGCTTCAAACTCCCATATCTCGCGAACGGATTGACCTAACCCAAAAATTCCTGTTGCGTCTTTAAGTAGAAACTCGCCCGATTACAAAGGTATGTGTATTTTTTCCCTAGGCCATTCTGGTTAAGCGTTTGGAGCAGCAGAAGTGCGAAAACTTTGTTGTCTTCTTAACCATTACTTGGCTTCAAACTCCCATATCTCGCGAACGGATTGACCTAACCCAAAAATTCCTGTTGCGTGTGAAAGTAAAAACTCGCCCGATTACAACGGTATGTGTATCTTTTCGCTAGGCCATTCTGGTTAAGCGTTTGGAGCAGCAGAAGTGCGAAAAATTTGTTGTCTTCTCAACCATTTCTTGGCTTCAAACTCCCATATCTCCCGAACGGATTGACCTAACCCAAAAATTCCTATTGCATCTGAAAGTAGAAACTCGCCCGATTACAAAGGTATGTGTATTTTTTCCCTAGGCCATTCTGGTTAAGCGTTTGGAGCAGCAGAATTGTGAAAAATTTTTTGCCTTCTCAACCATTTCTTGGCTTCAAACTCCCATATCTCGCGAACGGATTGACCTAACCCAAAAATTCCTGTTGCGTGTGAAAGTAAAAACTCGCCCGATTACAACGGTATGTGTATTTTTTCCCTAGCCCATTCTGATTAAGCGTTTGAAGCAGCAGAATTGCGAAAAATTTGTTGTCTTCTCAACCATTTCTTAGCTTCAAAGTCCCATATCTCGCGAACGGATTGACCTAACCCAAAAATTCCTATTGCATCTGAAAGTAGAAACTCGCCCGATTACAGCGGTATGTGTATTTTTTCCCTAGGCCATTCTGGTTAAGCGTTTGGATCAGTAGAATTGCGAAAAATGTTTTGCCATCTCTACCATTTCTTGGCTTCAAACTCCGATATCTCGCGAACGGATTGACCTAACCCAAAAATTCCAATTGCATCTGAAAGTAGAAACTCGCCCGATTACAACGGTATGTGTATTTTTTCCCAAGGCCATTCTGGTTAAGCGTTTGGAGCAGCAGAAGTGCGAAAAATTTGTTGTCTTCTCAACCATTTCTTGGCTTCAAGCTCCCATATCTCCCGAACGGATTGACCTAACCCAAAAATTCCTATTGCATCTGAAAGTCGAAACTCGCCCGATTACAACAGTATGTGTATTTCTTCCCTAGGCCATTCTGGTTAAGCGTTTGGATCAGCAGAATTGCGAAAAATTGTATGCCTTCTCAACCATTTCTTGGCTTCAAACTCCCATATCTCGCGAACAGATTGACCTAACCCAAAAATTCCTGTTGCGTGTGAAAGTAAAATCTCGCCCGATTACAACGGTATGTGTATTTTTTCCCTAGGCCATTCTGGTTAAGTGTTTGGAGCGGCAGAATTGCGAAAAATTTTTTGCCTTCTCAACCATTTCTTGGCTTCAAACTCCCATATCTCGCGAACGGATTGACCTAATCCAAAAATTCCTGTTGCGTGTGAAAGTAAAAACTCGCCCGATTACAACGGTATGTGTATTTTTTCCCTAGCCCATTCTGATTAAGCGTTTGGAGCAGCAGAATTGCGAAAAATTTGTTGTCTTCTCAACCATTTCTTAGCTTCAAAGTCCCATATCTCGCGAACGGATTGACCTAACCCAAAAATTCCTATTGCATCTGAAAGTAGAAACTCGCCCGATTACAGCGGTATGTGTATTTTTTCCCTAGGCCATTCTGGTTAAGCGTTTGGATCAGTAGAATTGCGAAAAATGTTTTGCCTTCTCTACCATTTCTTGGCTTCAAACTCCGATATCTCGCGAACGGATTGACCTAACCCAAAAATTCCAATTGCATCTGAAAGTAGAAACTCGCCCGATTACAACGGTATGTGTATTTTTTCCCAAGGCCATTCTGGTTAAGCGTTTGGAGCAGCAGAAGTGCGAAAAATTTGTTGTCTTCTCAACCATTTCTTGGCTTCAAACTCCGATATCTCGCGAACGGATTGACCTAACCCAAAAATTCCAATTGCATCTGAAAGTAGAAACTCGCCCGATTACAACGGTATGTGTATTTTTTCCCTAGGCCATTCTGGTTAAGCGTTTGGATCAGCAGAATTGCGAAAAATTGTATGCCTTCTCAACCATTTCTTGGCTTCAAACTCCCATATCTCGCGAACGGATTGACCTAACCCAAAAATTCCTGTTGCGTCTTTAAGTAGAAACTCGCCCGATTACAACGGTATGTGTATTTTTTCCCAAGGCCATTCTGGTTAAGCGTTTGGAGCAGCAGAAGTGCGAAAAATTTGTTGTCTTCTCAACCATTTCTTGGCTTCAAACTCCCATATCTCCCGAACGGATTGACCTAACCCAAAAATTCCAATTGCATCTGAAAGTAGAAACTCGCCCGATTACAACGGTATGTGTATTTTTTCCCAAGGCCATTCTGGTTAAGCGTTTGGAGCAGCAGAAGTGCGAAAAATTTGTTGTCTTCTCAACCATTTCTTGGCTTCAAGCTCCCATATCTCCCGAACGGATTGACCTAACCCAAAAATTCCTATTGCATCTGAAAGTCGAAACTCGCCCGATTACAACAGTATGTGTATTTCTTCCCTAGGCCATTCTGGTTAAGCGTTTGGATCAGCAGAATTGCGAAAAATTGTATGCCTTCTCAACCATTTCTTGGCTTCAAACTCCCATATCTCGCGAACAGATTGACCTAACCCAAAAATTCCTGTTGCGTGTGAAAGTAAAATCTCGCCCGATTACAACGGTATGTGTATTTTTTCCCTAGGCCATTCTGGTTAAGTGTTTGGAGCGGCAGAATTGCGAAAAATTTTTTGCCTTCTCAACCATTTCTTGGCTTCAAACTCCCATATCTCGCGAACGGATTGACCTAACCCAAAAATTCCTGTTGCGTGTGAAAGTAAAAACTCGCCCGATTACAACGGTATGTGTATTTTTTCCCTAGCCCATTCTGATTAAGCGTTTGGAGCAGCAGAATTGCGAAAAATTTGTTGTCTTCTCAACCATTTCTTAGCTTCAAAGTCCCATATCTCGCGAACGGATTGACCTAACCCAAAAATTCCTATTGCATCTGAAAGTAGAAACTCGCCCGATTACAGCGGTATGTGTATTTTTTCCCTAGGCCATTCTGGTTAAGCGTTTGGATCAGTAGAATTGCGAAAAATGTTTTGCCTTCTCTACCATTTCTTGGCTTCAAACTCCGATATCTCGCGAACGGATTGACCTAACCCAAAAATTCCAATTGCATCTGAAAGTAGAAACTCGCCCGATTACAACGGTATGTGTATTTTTTCCCAAGGCCATTCTGGTTAAGCGTTTGGAGCAGCAGAAGTGCGAAAAATTTGTTGTCTTCTCAACCATTTCTTGGCTTCAAACTCCGATATCTCGCGAACGGATTGACCTAACCCAAAAATTCCAATTGCATCTGAAAGTAGAAACTCGCCCGATTACAACGGTATGTGTATTTTTTCCCTAGGCCATTCTGGTTAAGCGTTTGGATCAGCAGAATTGCGAAAAATTGTATGCCTTCTCAACCATTTCTTGGCTTCAAACTCCCATATCTCGCGAACGGATTGACCTAACCCAAAAATTCCTGTTGCGTCTTTAAGTAGAAACTCGCCCGATTACAACGGTATGTGTATTTTTTCCCAAGGCCATTCTGGTTAAGCGTTTGGAGCAGCAGAAGTGCGAAAAATTTGTTGTCTTCTCAACCATTTCTTGGCTTCAAACTCCCATATCTCCCGAACGGATTGACCTAACCCAAAAATTCCAATTGCATCTGAAAGTAGAAACTCGCCCGATTACAACGGTATGTGTATTTTTTCCCAAGGCCATTCTGGTTAAGCGTTTGGAGCAGCAGAAGTGCGAAAAATTTGTTGTCTTCTCAACCATTTCTTGGCTTCAAGCTCCCATATCTCCCGAACGGATTGACCTAACCCAAAAATTCCTATTGCATCTGAAAGTCGAAACTCGCCCGATTACAACAGTATGTGTATTTCTTCCCTAGGCCATTCTGGTTAAGCGTTTGGATCAGCAGAATTGCGAAAAATTGTATGCCTTCTCAACCATTTCTTGGCTTCAAACTCCCATATCTCGCGAACAGATTGACCTAACCCAAAAATTCCTGTTGCGTGTGAAAGTAAAATCTCGCCCGATTACAACGGTATGTGTATTTTTTCCCTAGGCCATTCTGGTTAAGTGTTTGGAGCGGCAGAATTGCGAAAAATTTTTTGCCTTCTCAACCATTTCTTGGCTTCAAACTCCCATATCTCGCGAACGGATTGACCTAACCCAAAAATTCCTGTTGCGTGTGAAAGTAAAAACTCGCCCGATTACAACGGTATGTGTATTTTTTCCCTAGCCCATTCTGATTAAGCGTTTGGAGCAGCAGAATTGCGAAAAATTTGTTGTCTTCTCAACCATTTCTTAGCTTCAAAGTCCCATATCTCGCGAACGGATTGACCTAACCCAAAAATTCCTATTGCATCTGAAAGTAGAAACTCGCCCGATTACAGCGGTATGTGTATTTTTTCCCTAGGCCATTCTGGTTAAGCGTTTGGATCAGTAGAATTGCGAAAAATGTTTTGCCTTCTCTACCATTTCTTGGCTTCAAACTCCGATATCTCGCGAACGGATTGACCTAACCCAAAAATTCCAATTGCATCTGAAAGTAGAAACTCGCCCGATTACAACGGTATGTGTATTTTTTCCCAAGGCCATTCTGGTTAAGCGTTTGGAGCAGCAGAAGTGCGAAAAATTTGTTGTCTTCTCAACCATTTCTTGGCTTCAAACTCCGATATCTCGCGAACGGATTGACCTAACCCAAAAATTCCAATTGCATCTGAAAGTAGAAACTCGCCCGATTACAACGGTATGTGTATTTTTTCCCTAGGCCATTCTGGTTAAGCGTTTGGATCAGCAGAATTGCGAAAAATTGTATGCCTTCTCAACCATTTCTTGGCTTCAAACTCCCATATCTCGCGAACGGATTGACCTAACCCAAAAATTCCTGTTGCGTCTTTAAGTAGAAACTCGCCCGATTACAACGGTATGTGTATTTTTTCCCAAGGCCATTCTGGTTAAGCGTTTGGAGCAGCAGAAGTGCGAAAAATTTGTTGTCTTCTCAACCATTTCTTGGCTTCAAACTCCCATATCTCCCGAACGGATTGACCTAACCCAAAAATTCCTATTGCATCTGAAAGTCGAAACTCGCCCGATTACAACAGTATGTGTATTTTTTCCCTAGGCCATTCTGGTTAAGCGTTTGGATCAGCAGAATTGCGAAAAATTGTATGCCTTCTCAACCATTTCTTGGCTTCAAACTCCCATATCTCGCGAACAGATTGACCTAACCCAAAAATTCCTGTTGCGTGTGAAAGTAAATACTCGCCCGATTACAACGGTATGTGTATTTTTTCCCTAGGCCATTCTGGTTAAGTGTTTGGAGCGGCAGAATTGCGAAAAATTTTTTGCCTTCTCAACCATTTCTTGGCTTCAAACTCCCATATCTCGCGAACGGATTGACCTAACCCAAAAATTCCTGTTGCGTGTGAAAGTAAAAACTCGCCCGATTACAACGGTATGTGTATTTTTTCCCTAGCCCATTCTGATTAAGCGTTTGGAGCAGCAGAATTGCGAAAAATTTGTTGTCTTCTCAACCATTTCTTAGCTTCAAAGTCCCATATCTCGCGAACGGATTGACCTAACCCAAAAATTCCTGTTGCGTGTGAAAGTAAAAACTCGCCCGATTACAACGGTAAGTGTATTTTTTCCCTAGGCCATTCTGGTTAAGCGTTTGGATCAGTAGAATTGCGAAAAATGTTTTGCCTTCTCTACCATTTCTTGGCTTCAAACTCCGATATCTCGCGAACGGATTGACCTAACCCAAAAATTCCAATTGCATCTGAAAGTAGAAACTCGCCCGATTACAAAGGTATGTGTATTTTTTCCCTAGGCCATTCTGGTTAAGCGTTTGGAGCAGCAGAAGTGCGAAAACTTTGTTGTCTTCTTAACCATTACTTGGCTTCAAACTCCCATATCTCGCGAACGGATTGACCTAACCCAAAAATTCCTGTTGCGTGTGAAAGTAAAAACTCGCCCGATTACAACGGTATGTGTATCTTTTCGCTAGGCCATTCTGGTTAAGCGTTTGGAGCAGCAGAAGTGCGAAAAATTTGTTGTCTTCTCAACCATTTCTTGGCTTCAAACTCCCATATCTCCCGAACGGATTGACCTAACCCAAAAATTCCTATTGCATCTGAAAGTAGAAACTCGCCCGATTACAAAGGTATGTGTATTTTTTCCCTAGGCCATTCTGGTTAAGCGTTTGGAGCAGCAGAATTGTGAAAAATTTTTTGCCTTCTCAACCATTTCTTGGCTTCAAACTCCCATATCTCGCGAACGGATTGACCTAACCCAAAAATTCCTGTTGCGTGTGAAAGTAAAAACTCGCCCGATTACAACGGTATGTGTATTTTTTCCCTAGCCCATTCTGATTAAGCGTTTGGAGCAGCAGAATTGCGAAAAATTTGTTGTCTTCTCAACCATTTCTTAGCTTCAAAGTCCCATATCTCGCGAACGGATTGACCTAACCCAAAAATTCCTATTGCATCTGAAAGTAGAAACTCGCCCGATTACAGCGGTATGTGTATTTTTTCCCTAGGCCATTCTGGTTAACCGTTTGGATCAGTAGAATTGCGAAAAATGTTTTGCCTTCTCTACCATTTCTTGGCTTCAAACTCCGATATCTCGCGAACGGATTGACCTAACCCAAAAATTCCAATTGCATCTGAAAGTAGAAACTCGCCCGATTACAACGGTATGTGTATTTTTTCCCAAGGCCATTCTGGTTAAGCGTTTGGAGCAGCAGAAGTGCGAAAAATTTGTTGTCTTCTCAACCATTTCTTGGCTTCAAGCTCCCATATCTCCCGAACGGATTGACCTAACCCAAAAATTCCTATTGCATCTGAAAGTCGAAACTCGCCCGATTACAACAGTATGTGTATTTTCTCCCTAGGCCATTCTGGTTAAGCGTTTGGATCAGCAGAATTGCGAAAAATTGTATGCCTTCTCAACCATTTCTTGGCTTCAAACTCCCATATCTCGCGAACAGATTGACCTAACCCAAAAATTCCTGTTGCGTGTGAAAGTAAAAACTCGCCCGATTACAACGGTATGTGTATTTTTTCCCTAGGCCATTCTGGTTAAGTGTTTGGAGCGGCAGAATTGCGAAAAATTTTTTGCCTTCTCAACCATTTCTTGGCTTCAAACTCCCATATCTCGCGAACGGATTGACCTAACCCAAAAATTCCTGTTGCGTGTGAAAGTAAAAACTCGCCCGATTACAACGGTATGTGTATTTTTTCTCTAGCCCATTCTGATTAAGCGTTTGGAGCAGCAGAATTGCGAAAAATTTGTTGTCTTCTCAACCATTTCTTAGCTTCAAAGTCCCATATCTCGCGAACGGATTGACCTAACCCAAAAATTCCTATTGCATCTGAAAGTAGAAACTCGCCCGATTACAGCGGTATGTGTATTTTTTCCCTAGGCCATTCTGGTTAAGCGTTTGGATCAGTAGAATTGCGAAAAATGTTTTGCCTTCTCTACCATTTCTTGGCTTCTAACTCCGATATCTCGCGAACGGATTGACCTAACCCAAAAATTCCAATTGCATCTGAAAGTAGAAACTCGCCCGATTACAACGGTATGTGTATTTTTTCCCAAGGCCATTCTGGTTAAGCGTTTGGAGCAGCAGAAGTGCGAAAAATTTGTTGTCTTCTCAACCATTTCTTGGCTTCAAACTCCCATATCTCCCGAACGGATTGACCTAACCCAAAAATTCCTATTGCATCTGAAAGTCGAAACTCGCCCGATTACAACAGTATGTGTATTTTTTCCCTAGGCCATTCTGGTTAAGCGTTTGGATCAGCAGAATTGCGAAAAATTGTATGCCTTCTCAACCATTTCTTGGCTTCAAACTCCCATATCTCGCGAACAGATTGACCTAACCCAAAAATTCCTGTTGCGTGTGAAAGTAAAAACTCGCCCGATTACAACGGTATGTGTATTTTTTCCCTAGGCCATTCTGGTTAAGTGTTTGGAGCGGCAGAATTGCGAAAAATTTTTTGCCTTCTCAACCATTTCTTGGCTTCAAACTCCCATATCTCGCGAACGGATTGACCTAACCCAAAAATTCCTTTTGCGTGTGAATGTAAAAACTCGCCCGATTACCACGGTATGTGTATTTTTTCCCTAGCCCATTCTGATTAAGCGTTTGGAGCAGCAGAATTGCGAAAAATTTGTTGTCTTCTCAACCATTTCTTAGATTCAAAGTCCCATATCTCGCGAACAGATTGACCTAACCCAAAAATTCCTATTGCATCTGAAAGTAGAAACTCGCCCGATTACAACGGTATGTGTATTTTTTCCCTAGGCCATTCTGGTTAAGCGTTTGGATCAGCAGAATTGCGAAAAATTGTATGCCTTTTCAACCATTTCTTGGCTTCAAACTCCCATATCTCGCGAACAGATTGACCTAACCCAAAAATTCCTGTTGCGTGTGAAAGTAAAAACTCGCCCGATTACAACGGTAAGTGTATTTTTTCCCTAGGCCATTCTGGTTAAGCGTTTGGATCAGTAGAATTGCGAAAAATGTTTTGCCTTCTCTACCATTTCTTGGCTTCAAACTCCGATATCTCGCGAACGGATTGACCTAACCCAAAAATTCCAATTGCATCTGAAAGTAGAAACTCGCCCGATTACAGCGGTATGTGTATTTTTTCCCTAGGCCATTCTGGTTAAGCGTTTGGATCAGTAGAATTGCGAAAAATGTTTTGCCTTCTCTACCATTTCTTGGCTTCAAACTCCGATATCTCGCGAACGGATTGACCTAACCCAAAAATTCCAATTGCATCTGAAAGTAGAAACTCGCCCGATTACAACGGTATGTGTATTTTTTCCCAAGGCCATTCTGGTTAAGCGTTTGGAGCAGCAGAAGTGCGAAAAATTTGTTGTCCTCTCAACCATTTCTTGGCTTCAAACTCCGATATCTCGCGAACGGATTGACCTAACCCAAAAATTCCAATTGCATCTGAAAGTAGAAACTCGCCCGATTACAACGGTATGTGTATTTTTTCCCTAGGCCATTCTGGTTAAGCGTTTGGATCAGCAGAATTGCGAAAAATTGTATGCCTTCTCAACCATTTCTTGGCTTCAAACTCCCATATCTCGCGAACGGATTGACCTAACCCAAAAATTCCTGTTGCGTCTTTAAGTAGAAACTCGCCCGATTACAACGGTATGTGTATTTTTTCCCTAGCCCATTCTGATTAAGCGTTTGGAGCAGCAGAATTGCGAAAAATTTGTTGTCTTCTCAACCATTTCTTAGCTTCAAAGTCCCATATCTCGCGAACGGATTGACCTAACCCAAAAATTCCTATTGCATCTGAAAGTAGAAACTCGCCCGATTACAACGGTATGTGTATTTTTTCCCTAGACCATTCTGTTAAGCGTTTGGATCAGCAGAGTTGCGAAAAATTGTATGCCTTCTCAACCATTTCTTGGCTTCAAACTCCCATATCTCGCGAACGGATTGACCTAACCCAAAAATTCCTGTTGCGTCTTTAAGTAGAAACTCGCCCGATTACAAAGGTATGTGTATTTTTTCCCTAGGCCATTCTGGTTAAGCGTTTGGAGCAGCAGAAGTGCGAAAACTTTGTTGTCTTCTTAACCATTACTTGGCTTCAAACTCCCATATCTCGCGAACGGATTGACCTAACCCAAAAATTCCTGTTGCGTGTGAAAGTAAAAACTCGCCCGATTACAACGGTATGTGTATTTTTTCGCTAGGCCATTCTGGTTAAGCGTTTGGAGCAGCAGAAGTGCGAAAAATTTGTTGTCTTCTCAACCATTTCTTGGCTTCAAACTCCCATATCTCGCGAACGGATTGACCTAACCCAAAAATTCCTGTTGCGTCTTTAAATAGAAACTCGCCCGATTACAAAGGTATGGGTATTTTTTCCCTAGGCCATTCTGGTTAAGCGTTTGGAGCAGCAGAATTGCGAAAAATTTTTTGCCTTCTCAACCATTCCTTGTCTTCAAACTCCCATATCTCGCGAACGGATTGACCTAACCCAAAAATTCCTGTTGCGTGTGAAAGTAAAAACTCGCCCGATTACAACGGTATGTGTATTTTTTCCCTAGCCCATTCTGATTAAGCGTTTGGAGCAGCAGAATTGCGAAAAATTTGTTGTCTTCTCAACCATTTCTTAGCTTCAAAGTCCCATATCTCGCGAACGGATTGACCTAACCCAAAAATTCCTATTGCATCTGAAAGTAGAAACTCGCCCGATTACAGCGGTATGTGTATTTTTTCCCTAGGCCATTCTGGTTAAGCGTTTGGATCAGTAGAATTGCGAAAATGTTTTGCCTTCTCTACCATTTCTTGGCTTCAAACTCCGATATCTCGCGAACGGATTGACCTAACCCAAAAATTCCAATTGCATCTGAAAGTAGAAACTCGCCCGATTACAACGGTATGTGTATTTTTTCCCTAGGCCATTCTGGTTAAGCGTTTGGATCAGCAGAATTGCGAAAAATTGTATGCCTTCTCAACCATTTCTTGGCTTCAAACTCCCATATCTCGCGAACGGATTGACCTAACCCAAAAATTCCTGTTTCGTCTTTAAGTAGAAACTCGCCCGATTACAACGGTATGTGTATTTTTTCCCAAGGCCATTCTGGTTAAGCGTTTGGAGCAGCAGAAGTGCGAAAAATTTGTTGTCTTCTCAACCATTTCTTGGCTTCAAACTCCCATATCTCCCGAACGGATTGACCTAACCCAAAAATTCCTATTGCATCTGAAAGTCGAAACTCGCCCGATTACAACAGTATGTGTATTTTTTCCCTAGGCCATTCTGGTTAAGCGTTTGGATCAGCAGAATTGCGAAAAATTGTATGCCTTCTCAACCATTTCTTGGCTTCAAACTCCCATATCTCGCGAACAGATTGACCTAACCCAAAAATTCCTGTTGCGTGTGAAAGTAAATACTCGCCCGATTACAACGGTATGTGTATTTTTTCCCTAGGCCATTCTGGTTAAGTGTTTGGAGCGGCAGAATTGCGAAAAATTTTTTGCCTTCTCAACCATTTCTTGGCTTCAAACTCCCATATCTCGCGAACGGATTGACCTAACCCAAAAATTCCTGTTGCGTGTGAAAGTAAAAACTCGCCCGATTACAACGGTATGTGTATTTTTTCCCTAGCCCATTCTGATTAAGCGTTTGGAGCAGCAGAATTGCGAAAAATTTGTTGTCTTCTCAACCATTTCTTAGCTTCAAAGTCCCATATCTCGCGAACGGATTGACCTAACCCAAAAATTCCTGTTGCGTGTGAAAGTAAAAACTCGCCCGATTACAACGGTAAGTGTATTTTTTCCCTAGGCCATTCTGGTTAAGCGTTTGGATCAGTAGAATTGCGAAAAATGTTTTGCCTTCTCTACCATTTCTTGGCTTCAAACTCCGATATCTCGCGAACGGATTGACCTAACCCAAAAATTCCAATTGCATCTGAAAGTAGAAACTCGCCCGATTACAACGGTATGTGTGTTTTTTCCCTAGGCCATTCTGTTAAGCGTTTGGATCAGCAGAATTGCCAAAAATTGTATGCCTTCTCAACCATTTCTTGGCTTCAAACTCCCATATCTCGCGAACGGATTGACCTAACCCAAAAATTCCTGTTGCGTCTTTAAGTAGAAACTCGCCCGATTACAAAGGTATGTGTATTTTTTCCCTAGGCCATTCTGGTTAAGCGTTTGGAGCAGCAGAAGTGCGAAAACTTTGTTGTCATCTTAACCATTACTTGGCTTCAAACTCCCATATCTCGCGAACGGATTGACCTAACCCAAAAATTCCTGTTGCGTGTGAAAGTAAAAACTCGCCCGATTACAACGGTATGTGTATCTTTTCGCTAGGCCATTCTGGTTAAGCGTTTGGAGCAGCAGAAGTGCGAAAAATTTGTTGTCTTCTCAACCATTTCTTGGCTTCAAACTCCCATATCTCCCGAACGGATTGACCTAACCCAAAAATTCCTATTGCATCTGAAAGTAGAAACTCGCCCGATTACAAAGGTATGTGTATTTTTTCCCTAGGCCATTCTGGTTAAGCGTTTGGAGCAGCAGAATTGTGAAAAATTTTTTGCCTTCTCAACCATTTCTTGGCTTCAAACTCCCATATCTCGCGAACGGATTGACCTAACCCAAAAATTCCTGTTGCGTGTGAAAGTAAAAACTCGCCCGATTACAACGGTATGTGTATTTTTTCCCTAGCCCATTCTGATTAAGCGTTTGGAGCAGCAGAATTGCGAAAAATTTGTTGTCTTCTCAACCATTTCTTAGCTTCAAAGTCCCATATCTCGCGAACGGATTGACCTAACCCAAAAATTCCTATTGCATCTGAAAGTAGAAACTCGCCCGATTACAGCGGTATGTGTATTTTTTCCCTAGGCCATTCTGGTTAAGCGTTTGGATCAGTAGAATTGCGAAAAATGTTGTGCCTTCTCTACCATTTCTTGGCTTCAAACTCCGATATCTCGCGAACGGATTGACCTAACCCAAAAATTCCAATTGCATCTGAAAGTAGAAACTCGCCCGATTACAACGGTATGTGTATTTTTTCCCAAGGCCATTCTGGTTAAGCGTTTGGAGCAGCAGAAGTGCGAAAAATTTGTTGTCTTCTCAACCATTTCTTGGCTTCAAGCTCCCATATCTCCCGAACGGATTGACCTAACCCAAAAATTCCTATTGCATCTGAAAGTCGAAACTCGCCCGATTACAACAGTATGTGTATTTTTTCCCTAGGCCATTCTGGTTAAGCGTTTGGATCAGCAGAATTGCGAAAAATTGTATGCCTTCTCAACCATTTCTTGGCTTCAAACTCCCATATCTCGCGAACAGATTGACCTAACCCAAAAATTCCTGTTGCGTGTGAAAGTAAAAACTCGCCCGATTACAACGGTATGTGTATTTTTTCCCTAGGCCATTCTGGTTAAGTGTTTGGAGCGGCAGAATTGCGAAAAATTTTTTGCCTTCTCAACCATTTCTTGGCTTCAAACTCCCATATCTCGCGAACGGATTGACCTAACCCAAAAATTCCTGTTGCGTGTGAAAGTAAAAACTCGCCCGATTACAACGGTATGTGTATTTTTTCTCTAGCCCATTCTGATTAAGCGTTTGGAGCAGCAGAATTGCGAAAAATTTGTTGTCTTCTCAACCATTTCTTAGCTTCAAAGTCCCATATCTCGCGAACGGATTGACCTAACCCAAAAATTCCTATTGCATCTGAAAGTAGAAACTCGCCCGATTACAGCGGTATGTGTATTTTTTCCCTAGGCCATTCTGGTTAAGCGTTTGGATCAGTAGAATTGCGAAAAATGTTTTGCCTTCTCTACCATTTCTTGGCTTCAAACTCCGATATCTCGCGAACGGATTGACCTAACCCAAAAATTCCAATTGCATCTGAAAGTAGAAACTCGCCCGATTACAACGGTATGTGTATTTTTTCCCAAGGCCATTCTGGTTAAGCGTTTGGAGCAGCAGAAGTGCGAAAAATTTGTTGTCTTCTCAACCATTTCTTGGCTTCAAACTCCCATATCTCCCGAACGGATTGACCTAACCCAAAAATTCCTATTGCATCTGAAAGTCGAAACTCGCCCGATTACAACAGTATGTGTATTTTTTCCCTAGGCCATTCTGGTTAAGCGTTTGGATCAGCAGAATTGCGAAAAATTGTATGCCTTCTCAACCATTTCTTGGCTTCAAACTCCGATATCTCGCGAACGGATTGACCTAACCCAAAAATTCCAATTGCATCTGAAAGTAGAAACTCGCCCGATTACAACGGTATGTGTATTTTTTCCCAAGGCCATTCTGGTTAAGCGTTTGGAGCAGCAGAAGTGCGAAAAATTTGTTGTCTTCTCAACCATTTCTTGGCTTCAAGCTCCCATATCTCCCGAACGGATTGACCTAACCCAAAAATTCCTATTGCATCTGAAAGTCGAAACTCGCCCGATTACAACAGTATGTGTATTTTTTCCCTAGGCCATTCTGGTTAAGCGTTTGGATCAGCAGAATTGCGAAAAATTGTATGCCTTCTCAACCATTTCTTGGCTTCAAACTCCCATATCTCGCGAACAGATTGACCTAACCCAAAAATTCCTGTTGCGTGTGAAAGTAAAAACTCGCCCGATTACAACGGTATGTGTATTTTTTCCCTAGGCCATTCTGGTTAAGTGTTTGGAGCGGCAGAATTGCGAAAAATTTTTTGCCTTCTCAACCATTTCTTGGCTTCAAACTCCCATATCTCGCGAACGGATTGACCTAACCCAAAAATTCCTGTTGCGTGTGAAAGTAAAAACTCGCCCGATTACAACGGTATGTGTATTTTTTCTCTAGCCCATTCTGATTAAGCGTTTGGAGCAGCAGAATTGCGAAAAATTTGTTGTCTTCTCAACCATTTCTTAGCTTCAAAGTCCCATATCTCGCGAACGGATTGACCTACCCAAAAATTCCTATTGCATCTGAAAGTAGAAACTCGCCCGATTACAGCGGTATGTGTATTTTTTCCCTAGGCCATTCTGGTTAAGCGTTTGGATCAGTAGAATTGCGAAAAATGTTTTGCCTTCTCTACCATTTCTTGGCTTCAAACTCCGATATCTCGCGAACGGATTGACCTAACCCAAAAATTCCAATTGCATCTGAAAGTAGAAACTCGCCCGATTACAACGGTATGTGTATTTTTTCCCAAGGCCATTCTGGTTAAGCGTTTGGAGCAGCAGAAGTGCGAAAAATTTGTTGTCTTCTCAACCATTTCTTGGCTTCAAACTCCCATATCTCCCGAACGGATTGACCTAACCCAAAAATTCCTATTGCATCTGAAAGTCGAAACTCGCCCGATTACAACAGTATGTGTATTTTTTCCCTAGGCCATTCTGGTTAAGCGTTTGGATCAGCAGAATTGCGAAAAATTGTATGCCTTCTCAACCATTTCTTGGCTTCAAACTCCCATATCTCGCGAACAGATTGACCTAACCCAAAAATTCCTGTTGCGTGTGAAAGTAAAAACTCGCCCGATTACAACGGTATGTGTATTTTTTCCCTAGGCCATTCTGGTTAAGTGTTTGGAGCGGCAGAATTGCGAAAAATTTTTTGCCTTCTCAACCATTTCTTGGCTTCAAACTCCCATATCTCGCGAACGGATTGACCTAACCCAAAAATTCCTGTTGCGTGTGAATGTAAAAACTCGCCCGATTACCACGGTATGTGTATTTTTTCCCTAGCCCATTCTGATTAAGCGTTTGGAGCAGCAGAATTGCGAAAAATTTGTTGTCTTCTCAACCATTTCTTAGATTCAAAGTCCCATATCTCGCGAACGGATTGACCTAACCCAAAAATTCCTATTGCATCTGAAAGTAGAAACTCGCCCGATTACAACGGTATGTGTATTTTTTCCCTAGGCCATTCTGGTTAAGCGTTTGGATCAGCAGAATTGCGAAAAATTGTATGCCTTTTCAACCATTTCTTGGCTTCAAACTCCCATATCTCGCGAACAGATTGACCTAACCCAAAAATTCCTGTTGCGTGCGAAAGTAAAAACTCGCCCGATTACAACGGTAAGTGTATTTTTTCCCTAGGCCATTCTGGTTAAGCGTTTGGATCAGTAGAATTGCGAAAAATGTTTTGCCTTCTCTACCATTTCTTGGCTTCAAACTCCGATATCTCGCGAACGGATTGACCTAACCCAAAAATTCCAATTGCATCTGAAAGTAGAAACTCGCCCGATTACAACGGTATGTGTGTTTTTTCCCTAGGCCATTCTGTTAAGCGTTTGGATCAGCAGAATTGCGAAAAATTGTATGCCTTCTCAACCATTTCTTGGCTTCAAACTCCCATATCTCGCGAACGGATTGACCTAACACAAAAATTCCTGTTGCGTCTTTAAGTAGAAACTCGCCCGATTACAAAGGTATGTGTATTTTTTCCCTAGGCCATTCTGGTTAAGCGTTTGGAGCAGCAGAAGTGCGAAAACTTTGTTGTCTTCTTAACCATTACTTGGCTTCAAACTCCCATATCTCCCGAACGGATTGACCTAACCCAAAAATTCCTATTGCATCTGAAAGTAGAAACTCGCCCGATTACAAAGGTATGTGTATTTTTTCCCTAGGCCATTCTGGTTAAGCGTTTGGAGCAGCAGAAGTGCGAAAAATTTGTTGTCTTCTCAACCATTTCTTGGCTTCAAACTCCCATATCTCCCGAACGGATTGACCTAACCCAAAAATTCCTATTGCATCTGAAAGTAGAAACTCGCCCGATTACAAAGGTATGTGTATTTTTTCCCTAGGCCATTCTGGTTAAGCGTTTGGAGCAGCAGAATTGTGAAAAATTTTTTGCCTTCTCAACCATTTCTTGGCTTCAAACTCCCATATCTCGCGAACGGATTGACCTAACCCAAAAATTCCTGTTGCGTGTGAAAGTAAAAACTCGCCCGATTACAACGGTATGTGTATTTTTTCCCTAGCCCATTCTGATTAAGCGTTTGGAGCAGCAGAATTGCGAAAAATTTGTTGTCTTCTCAACCATTTCTTAGCTTCAAAGTCCCATATCTCGCGAACGGATTGACCTAACCCAAAAATTCCTATTGCATCTGAAAGTAGAAACTCGCCCGATTACAGCGGTATGTGTATTTTTTCCCTAGCCCATTCTGATTAAGCGTTTGGAGCAGCAGAATTGTGAAAAATTTTTTGCCTTCTCAACCATTTCTTGGCTTCAAACTCCCATATCTCCCGAACGGATTGACCTAACCCAAAAATTCCTATTGCATCTGAAAGTCGAAACTCGCCCGATTACAACGGTATGTGTATTTTTTCCCTAGGCCATTCTGGTTAAGTGTTTGGAGCGGCAGAATTGCGAAAAATTTTTTGCCTTCTCAACCATTTCTTGGCTTCAAACTCCCATATCTCGCGAACGGATTGACCTGACCCAAAAATTCCTGTTGCGTGTGAAAGTAAAAACCCCTCCCGATTACAACGGTATGTGTATTTTTTCCCTAGCCCATTCTGATTAAGCGTTTGGAGCAGCAGAATTGCGAAAAATTTGTTGTCTTCTCAACCATTTCTTAGCTTCAAAGTCCCATATCTCGCGAACGGATTGACCTAACCCAAAAATTCCTGTTGCGTGTGAAAGTAAAAACTCGCCCGATTACAACGGTATGTGTATTTTTTCCCTAGCCCATTCTGGTTAAGCGTTTGGAGCAGCAGAAGTGCGAAAAATTTGTTGTCTTCTCAACCATTTCTTGGCTTGAAAGTCCCATATCTCGCGAACGGATTGACCTAACCCAAAAATTCCTAGTGCATCTGAAAGTAGAAACTCGCCCGATTACAACGGTATGTGTATTTTTTCCCTAGGCCATTCTGGTTAAGCGTTTGGAGCAGCAGAAGTGCGAAAAATTTGTTGTCTTCTCAACCATTTCTTGGCTTCAAACTCCCATATCTCCCGAACGGATTGACCTAACCCAAAAATTCCTATTGCATCTGAAAGTAGAAACTCGCCCGATTACAAAGGTATGTGTATTTTTTCCCTAGGCCATTCTGGTTAAGCGTTTGGATCAGTAGAATTGCGAAAAATGTTTTGCCTTCTCTACCATTTCTTGGCTTCAAACTCCGATATCTCGCGAACGGATTGACCTAACCCAAAAATTCCAATTGCATCTGAAAGTAGAAACTCGCCCGATTACAACGGTATGTGTATTTTTTCCCAAGGCCATTCTGGTTAAGCGTTTGGAGCAGCAGAAGTGCGAAAAATTTGTTGTCTTCTCAACCATTTCTTGGCTTCAAACTCCCATATCTCCCGAACGGATTGACCTAACCCAAAAATTCCTATTGCATCTGAAAGTCGAAACTCGCCCGATTACAACAGTATGTGTATTTTTTCCCTAGGCCATTCTGGTTAAGCGTTTGGATCAGCAGAATTGCGAAAAATTGTATGCCTTCTCAACCATTTCTTGGCTTCAAACTCCCATATCTCGCGAACAGATTGACCTAACCCAAAAATTCCTGTTGCGTGTGAAAGTAAAAACTCGCCCGATTACAACGGTATGTGTATTTTTTCCCTAGGCCATTCTGGTTAAGTGTTTGGAGCGGCAGAATTGCGAAAAATTTTTTGCCTTCTCAACCATTTCTTGGCTTCAAACTCCCATATCTCGCGAACGGATTGACCTAACCCAAAAATTCCTGTTGCGTGTGAATGTAAAAACTCGCCCGATTACCACGGTATGTGTATTTTTTCCCTAGCCCATTCTGATTAAGCGTTTGGAGCAGCAGAATTGCGAAAAATTTGTTGTCTTCTCAACCATTTCTTAGATTCAAAGTCCCATATCTCGCGAACGGATTGACCTAACCCAAAAATTCCTATTGCATCTGAAAGTAGAAACTCGCCCGATTACAACGGTATGTGTATTTTTTCCCTAGGCCATTCTGGTTAAGCGTTTGGATCAGCAGAATTGCGAAAAATTGTATGCCTTTTCAACCATTTCTTGGCTTCAAACTTCCATATCTCGCGAACAGATTGACCTAACCCAAAAATTCCTGTTGCGTGTGAAAGTAAAAACTCGCCCGATTACAACGGTAAGTGTATTTTTTCCCTAGGCCATTCTGGTTAAGCGTTTGGATCAGTAGAATTGCGAAAAATGTTTTGCCTTCTCTACCATTTCTTGGCTTCAAACTCCGATATCTCGCGAACGGATTGACCTAACCCAAAAATTCCAATTGCATCTGAAAGTAGAAACTCGCCCGATTACAACGGTATGTGTGTTTTTTCCCTAGGCCATTCTGTTAAGCGTTTGGATCAGCAGAATTGCGAAAAATTGTATGCCTTCTCAACCATTTCTTGGCTTCAAACTCCCATATCTCGCGAACGGATTGACCTAACCCAAAAATTCCTGTTGCGTCTTTAAGTAGAAACTCGCCCGATTACAAAGGTATGTGTATTTTTTCCCTAGGCCATTCTGGTTAAGCGTTTGGAGCAGCAGAAGTGCGAAAACTTTGTTGTCTTCTTAACCATTACTTGGCTTCAAACTCCCATATCTCGCGAACGGATTGACCTAACCCAAAAATTCCTGTTGCGTGTGAAAGTAAAAACTCGCCCGATTACAACGGTATGTGTATCTTTTCGCTAGGCCATTCTGGTTAAGCGTTTGGAGCAGCAGAAGTGCGAAAAATTTGTTGTCTTCTCAACCATTTCTTGGCTTCAAACTCCCATATCTCCCGAACGGATTGACCTAACCCAAAAATTCCTATTGCATCTGAAAGTAGAAACTCGCCCGATTACAAAGGTATGTGTATTTTTTCCCTAGGCCATTCTGGTTAAGCGTTTGGAGCAGCAGAATTGTGAAAAATTTTTTGCCTTCTCAACCATTTCTTGGCTTCAAACTCCCATATCTCGCGAACGGATTGACCTAACCCAAAAATTCCTGTTGCGTGTGAAAGTAAAAACTCGCCCGATTACAACGGTATGTGTATTTTTTCCCTAGCCCATTCTGATTAAGCGTTTGGAGCAGCAGAATTGCGAAAAATTTGTTGTCTTCTCAACCATTTCTTAGCTTCAAAGTCCCATATCTCGCGAACGGATTGACCTAACCCAAAAATTCCTATTGCATCTGAAAGTAGAAACTCGCCCGATTACAGCGGTATGTGTATTTTTTCCCTAGCCCATTCTGATTAAGCGTTTGGAGCAGCAGAATTGTGAAAAATTTTTTGCCTTCTCAACCATTTCTTGGCTTCAAACTCCCATATCTCCCGAACGGATTGACCTAACCCAAAAATTCCTATTGCATCTGAAAGTCGAAACTCGCCCGATTACAACGGTATGTGTATTTTTTCCCTAGGCCATTCTGGTTAAGTGTTTGGAGCGGCAGAATTGCGAAAAATTTTTTGCCTTCTCAACCATTTCTTGGCTTCAAACTCCCATATCTCGCGAACGGATTGACCTAACCCAAAAATTCCTGTTGCGTGTGAAAGTAAAAACCCCTCCCGATTACAACGGTATGTGTATTTTTTCCCTAGCCCATTCTGAATAAGCGTTTGGAGCAGCAGAATTGCGAAAAATTTGTTGTCTTCTCAACCATTTCTTAGCTTCAAAGTCCCATATCTCGCGAACGGATTGACCTAACCCAAAAATTCCTGTTGCGTGTGAAAGTAAAAACTCGCCCGATTACAACGGTATGTGTATTTTTTCCCTAGCCCATTCTGGTTAAGCGTTTGGAGCAGCAGAAGTGCGAAAAATTTGTTGTCTTCTCAACCATTTCTTGGCTTGAAAGTCCCATATCTCGCGAACGGATTGACCTAACCCAAAAATTCCTAGTGCATCTGAAAGTAGAAACTCGCCCGATTACAACGGTATGTGTATTTTTTCCCTAGGCCATTCTGGTTAAGCGTTTGGAGCAGCAGAAGTGCGAAAAATTTGTTGTCTTCTCAACCATTTCTTGGCTTCAAACTCCCATATCTCCCGAACGGATTGACCTAACCCAAAAATTCCTATTGCATCTGAAAGTAGAAACTCGCCCGATTACAAAGGTATGTGTATTTTTTCCCTAGGCCATTCTGGTTAAGCGTTTGGAGCAGCAGAATTGTGAAAAATTTTTTGCCTTCTCTACCATTTCTTGGCTTCAAACTCCCATATCTCGCGAACGGATTGACCTAACCCAAAAATTTCTGTTGCATCTGAAAGTAGAAACTCGCCCGATTACAACAGTATGTGTATTTTTTCCCTAGGCCATTCTGGTTAAGCGTTTGGATCAGCAGAATTGCGAAAAATTGTATGCCTTCTCAACCATTTCTTGTCTTCAAACTCCCATATCACGCGAACAGATTGACCTAACCCAAAAATTCCTGTTGCGTGTGAAAGTAAAAACCCCTCCCGATTACAACGGTATGTGTATTTTTTCCCTAGCCCATTCTGATTAAGCGTTTGGAGCAGCAGAATTGCGAAAAATTTGTTGTCTTCTCAACCATTTCTTAGCTTCAAAGTCCCATATCTCGCGAACGGATTGACCTAACCCAAAAATTCCTGTTGCGTGTGAAAGTAAAAACTCGCCCGATTACAACGGTATGTGTATTTTTTCCCTAGCCCATTCTGGTTAAGCGTTTGGAGCAGCAGAAGTGCGAAAAATTTGTTGTCTTCTCAACCATTTCTTGGCTTGAAAGTCCCATATCTCGCGAACGGATTGACCTAACCCAAAAATTCCTAGTGCATCTGAAAGTAGAAACTCGCCCGATTACAACGGTATGTGTATTTTTTCCCTAGGCCATTCTGGTTAAGCGTTTGGAGCAGCAGAAGTGCGAAAAATTTGTTGTCTTCTCAACCATTTCTTGGCTTCAAACTCCCATATCTCCCGAACGGATTGACCTAACCCAAAAATTCCTATTGCATCTGAAAGTAGAAACTCGCCCGATTACAAAGGTATGTGTATTTTTTCCCTAGGCCATTCTGGTTAAGCGTTTGGAGCAGCAGAATTGTGAAAAATTTTTTGCCTTCTCTACCATTTCTTGGCTTCAAACTCCCATATCTCGCGAACGGATTGACCTAACCCAAAAATTTCTGTTGCATCTGAAAGTAGAAACTCGCCCGATTACAACAGTATGTGTATTTTTTCCCTAGGCCATTCTGGTTAAGCGTTTGGATCAGCAGAATTGCGAAAAATTGTATGCCTTCTCAACCATTTCTTGTCTTCAAACTCCCATATCACGCGAACAGATTGACCTAACCCAAAAATTCCTGTTGCGTGTGAAAGTAAAAACTCGCCCGATTACAACGGTATGTGTATTTTTTCCCTAGGCCATTCTGGTTATGTGTTTGGAGCGGCGGAATTGCGAAAAATTTTTTTCCTTCTCAACCATTTCTTGGCTTCAAACTCCCATATCTCGCGAACGGAATGACCTAACCCAAAAATTCCTGTTGCGTCTTTAAGCAGAAACTCGCCCGATTACAAAGGTATGTGTATTTCTTCCTTAGGCCATTCTGGTTAAGCGTTTGGAGCAGCAGAATTGTGAAAAATTTTTTGCCTTCTCTACCATTTCTTGGCTTCAAACTCCCATATCTCGCGAACGGATGGACCTAACCCAAAAATTTCTATTGCATCTGAAAGTAGAAACACGCCCGATTACAAGGGTATGTGTATTTATTCCCTAGGCCATTCTGGTTAAGCGTTTGGAGCAGCAGAATTGCGAAAAATTTTTTGCCTTCTCAACCATTTCTTGGTTTCTAACTCCCATATCTCGCGAACGGATTGACCTAACCCAAAAATTCCTATTGCATCTGAAAGTAGAAACTCGCCCGATTACAACGGTATGTGTTTTTTTTCCCTAGGCCATTCTGGTTAAACGATTGGATCAGCAGAATTGCGAAAAATTGTATGCCTTCTCAACCATTTCTTGGCTTCAAACTCCCATATCTCGCGAACGGATTGACCTAACCCAAAAACTTCTGTTGCGTCTTTAAGTAGAAACTCGCCCGATTACAAAGGTATGTGTATTTTTTCCCCGGGCCATTCTGGTTAAGCGTTTGGAGCATCACAATTGCGAAAAATTTTTTGCCTTCTCAACCATTTCTTGGCTTCAAACTCCCATATCTCGCGAACGGATTGACCTAACCCAAAAATTCCTGTTGCGTCTTTAAGTAGAAACTCGCCCGATTACAAAGGTATGTGTATTTTTTCCCTAGGCCATTCTGGTTAAGCGTTTGGAGCAGCAGAATTGCGAAAAATTTTTTGCCTTCTCAACCATTCCTTGTCTTCAAACTCCCATATCTCGCGAACGGATTGACCTAACCCAAAAATTCCTATTGTTACTGAAAGTAGAAACTCGGCCGATTACAACGGTATGTGTATTTTTTCCCAAGGCCATTCTGGTTAAGCGTTTGGATCAGCAGAATTGCGAAAAATTGTATGCCTTCTCAACCATTTCTTGGCTTCAAACTCCCATATCTCGCGAACGGATTGACCTAACCCAAAAATTCCTGTTGCGTGTGAATGTAAAAACTCGCCCGATTACAACGGTATGTGTATTTTTTCCCTAGCCCATTCGGATTAAGCGTTTGGAGCAGCAGAATTGCGAAAAATTTGTTGTCTTCTCAACCATTTCTTAGCTTCAAAGTCCCATATATCGCGAACGGATTGACCTAACCCAAAAATTCCTATTGCATCTGAAAGTAGAAACTCGCCCGATTACAGCGGTATGTGTATTTTTTCCCTAGGCCATTCTGGTTAAGCGTTTGGATCAGTAGAATTGCGAAAAATGTTTTGCCTTCTCTACCATTTCTTGGCTTCAAACTCCGATATCTCGCGAACGGATTGACCTAACCCAAAAATTCCTATTGTAACTGAAAGTAGAAACTCGCCCGATTACAACGGTATGTGTATTTTTTCCCTAGGCCATTCTGGTTAAGCGTTTGGATCAGCAGAATTGCGAAAAATTGTATGCCTTCTCAACCATTTCTTGGCTTCAAACTCCCATATCACGCGAACAGATTGACCTAACCCAAAAATTCCTGTTGCGTGTGAAAGTAAAAACTCGCCCGATTACAACGGTATGTGTATTTTTTCTCTAGGCCATTCTGGTTAAGTGTTTGGAGCGGCAGAATTGCGAAAAATTTTTTGCCTTCTCAACCATTTCTTGGCTTCAAACTCCCATATCTCGCGAACGGATTGACCTAACCCAAAAATTCCTGTTGCGTCTTTAAGTAGATACTCGCCCGATTACAAAGGTATGTGTATTTTTTCCCTAGGCCATTCTGGTTACGCGTTTGGAGCAACAGAATTGCGAAAAATTTTTTGCCTTCTCAACCATTCCTTGTCTTCAAACTCCCATATCTCGCGAACGGATTGACCTAATCCAAAAATTCCTATTGTAACTGAAAGTAGAAACTCGCCCGATTACAACGGTATGTGTATTTTTTCCCTAGGCCATTCTGGTTAAGCGTTTGGATCAGCAGAATTGCGAAAAATTGTATGCCTTCTCAACCATTTCTTGGCTTCAAACTCCCATATCTCGCGAACGGATTGACCTAACCCAAAAATTCCTGTTGCGTGTGAAAGTAAAAACTCGCCCGTTTACAACGGTATGTGTATTTTTTCCCTAGCCCATTCTGATTAAGCGTTTGGAGCAGCAGAATTGCGAAAAATTTGTTGTCTTCTCAACCATTTCTTAGCTTCAAAGTCCCATATATCGCGAACGGATTGACCTAACCCAAAAATTCCTATTGCATCTGAAAGTAGAAACTCGCCCGATTACAGCGGTATGTGCATTTTTTCCCTAGGCCATTCTGATTAAGCGTTTGGATCAGTAGAATTGCGAAAAATGTTTTGCCTTCTCTACCATTTCTTGGCTTCAAACTCCGATATCTCGCGAACGGATTGACCTAACCCAAAAATTCCAATTGCATCTGAAAGTAGAAACTCGCCCGATTACAACGGTATGTGTATTTTTTCCCTAGGCCATTCTGGTTAAGCGTTTGGATCAGCAGAATTGCGAAAAATTGTATGCCTTCTCAACCATTTCTTGGCTTCAAACTCCCATATCTCGCGAACGGATTGACCTAACCCAAAAATTCCTGTTGCGTCTTTAAGTAGAAACTCGCCCGATTACAACGGTATGTGTATTTTTTCCCAAGGCCATTCTGGTTAAGCGTTTGGAGCAGCAGAAGTGCGAAAAATTTGTTGTCTTCTCAACCATTTCTTGGCTTCAAACTCCCATATCTCCCGAACGGATTGACCTAACCCAAAAATTCCTATTGCATCTGAAAGTAGAAACTCGCCCGATTACAAAGGTATGTGTATTTTTTCCCTAGGCCATTCTGGTTAAGCGTTTGGAGCAGCAGAATTGTGAAAAATTTTTTGCCCTCTCTACCATTTCTTGGCTTCAAACTCCCATATCTCGCGAACGGATTGACCTAACCCAAAAATTTCTGTTGCATCTGAAAGTAGAAACTCGCCCGATAACAACGGTATGTGTATTTTTTCCCTAGGCAACTCTGGTTAAGCATTTGAAGCAGCAGAATTGCGAAAAAATTTTTGCCGCCTCAACCATTTCTTAGCTTCAAATTCCCATATCTCGCGAACGGATTGACCTAACCCAAAAATTCCTATTGTATCTGAAAGTAGAAACTCGCCCGATTACAACGGTATGTGTATTTTTTCCCTAGGCCATTCTGGTTAAGCGTTTGGATCAGCAGAATTGCCAAAAATTGTATGCCTTCTAAAACATTTCTTGGTTTCTAACTCCCATATCTCGCGAACGGATTGACATAACCCAAAAATTCCTATTGCATGTGAAAGTCGAATCTCGCCCGATTACAACGGTATGTGTATTTTTTCCCTAGGCCATTCTGGTTAAGCGTTTGGAGCAGCAGAAGTGCGAAAAATTTGATGTCTTCTCAACCATTTCTTGGCTTCAAACTCCCATATCTCCCGAACGGATTGACCTAACCCAAAAATTCCTATTGCATCTGAAAGTAGAAACTCGCCCGATTACAACGGTATGTGTTTTTTTTCCCTAGGCCATTCTGGTTAAGCGATTGGATCAGCAGAATTGCGAAAAATTGTATGCCTTCTCAACCATTTCTTGGCTTCAAACTCCCATATCTCGCGAACGGATTGACCGAACCCAAAAATTTCTGTTGCGTCTTTAAGTAGAAACTCGCCCGATTACAAAGGTATGTGTATTTTTTCCCCGGGCCATTCTGGTTAAGCGTTTGGAGCATCAGAATTGCGAAAAATTTTTTGCCTTCTCAACCATTCCTTGTCTTCAAACTCCCATATCTCGCGAACGGATTGACCTAACCCAAAAATTCCTATTGTAACTGAAAGTAGAAACTCGCCCGATTACAACGGTATGTGTATTTTTTCCCTAGGCCATTCTGGTTAAGCGTTTGGATCAGCAGAATTGCGAAAAATTGTATGCCTTCTCAACCATTTCTTGGCTTCAAACTCCCATATCACGCGAACAGATTGACCTAACCCAAAAATTCCTGTTGCGTCTTTAAGTAGAAACTCGCCCGATTACAACGGTATGTGTATTTTTTCTCTAGGCCATTCTGGTTAAGTGTTTGGAGCGGCAGAATTGCGAAAAATTTTTTGCCTTCTCAACCATTTCTTGGCTTCAAACTCCCATATCTCGCGAACGGATTGACCTAACCCAAAAATTCCTGTTGCGTCTTTAAGTAGAAACTCGCCCGATTACAAAGGTATGTGTATTTTTTCCCTAGGCCATTCTGGTTAAGCGTTTGGAGCAGCAGAATTGCGAAAAATTTTTTGCCTTCTCAACCATTCCTTGTCTTCAAACTCCCATATCTCGCGAACGGATTGACCTAACCCAAAAATTCCTATTGTAACTGAAAGTAGAAACTCGGCCGATTACAACGGTATGTGTATTTTTTCCCAAGGCCATTCTGGTTAAGCGTTTGGATCAGCAGAATTGCGAAAAATTGTATGCCTTCTCAACCATTTCTTGGCTTCAAACTCCCATATCTCGCGAACGGATTGACCTAACCCAAAAATTCCTGTTGCGTGTGAATGTAAAAACTCGCCCGATTACAACGGTATGTGTATTTTTTCCCTAGCCCATTCGGATTAAGCGTTTGGAGCAGCAGAATTGCGAAAAATTTGTTGTCTTCTCAACCATTTCTTAGCTTCAAAGTCCCATATCTCGCGAACGGATTGACCTAACCCAAAAATTCCTATTGCATCTGAAAGTAGAAACTCGCCCGATTACAGCGGTATGTGTATTTTTTCCCTAGGCCATTCTGGTTAAGCGTTTGGATCAGTAGAATTGCGAAAAATGTTTTGCCTTCTCTACCATTTCTTGGCTTCAAACTCCGATATCTCGCGAACGGATTGACCTAACCCAAAAATTCCTATTGTAACTGAAAGTAGAAACTCGCCCGATTACAACGGTATGTGTATTTTTTCCCTAGGCCATTCTGGTTAAGCGTTTGGATCAGCAGAATTGCGAAAAATTGTATGCCTTCTCAACCATTTCTTGGCTTCAAACTCCCATATCACGCGAACAGATTGACCTAACCCAAAAATTCCTGTTGCGTGTGAAAGTAAAAACTCGCCCGATTACAACGGTATGTGTATTTTTTCTCTAGGCCATTCTGGTTAAGTGTTTGGAGCGGCAGAATTGCGAAAAATTTTTTGCCTTCTCAACCATTTCTTGGCTTCAAACTCCCATATCTCGCGAACGGATTGACCTAACCCAAAAATTCCTGTTGCGTCTTTAAGTAGATACTCGCCCGATTACAAAGGTATGTGTATTTTTTCCCTAGGCCATTCTGGTTACGCGTTTGGAGCAACAGAATTGCGAAAAATTTTTTGCCTTCTCAACCATTCCTTGTCTTCAAACTCCCATATCTCGCGAACGGATTGACCTAATCCAAAAATTCCTATTGTAACTGAAAGTAGAAACTCGGCCGATTACAACGGTATGTGTATTTTTTCCCAAGGCCATTCTGGTTAAGCGTTTGGATCAGCAGAATTGCGAAAAATTGTATGCCTTGTCAACCATTTCTTGGCTTCAAACTCCCATATCTCGCGAACGGATTGACCTAACCCAAAAATTCCTGTTGCGTGTGAAAGTAAAAACTCGCTCGATTACAACGGTATGTGTATTTTTTCCCTAGCCCATTCTGATTAAGCGTTTGGAGCAGCAGAATTGCGAAAAATTTGTTGTCTTCTCAACCATTTCTTAGCTTCAGAGTCCCATATCTCGCGAACGGATTGACCTAACCCAAAAATTCCTATTGCATCTGAAAGTAGAAACTCGCCCGATTACAGCGGTATGTGTATTTTTTCCCTAGGCCATTCTGGTTAAGCGTTTGGATCAGTAGAATTGCGAAAAATGTTTTGCCTTCTCTACCATTTCTTGGCTTCAAACTCCGATATCTCGCGAACGGATTGACCTAACCCAAAAATTCCAATTGCATCTGAAAGTAGAAACTCGCCCGATTACAACGGTATGTGTATTTTTTCCCTAGGCCATTCTGGTTAAGCGTTTGGATCAGCAGAATTGCGAAAAATTGTATGCCTTCTCAACCATTTCTTGGCTTCAAACTCCCATATCTCGCGAACGGATTGACCTAACCCAAAAATTCCTGTTGCGTGTGAAAGTAAAAACTCGCCCGTTTACAACGGTATGTGTATTTTTTCCCTAGCCCATTCTGATTAAGCGTTTGGAGCAGCAGAATTGCGAAAAATTTGTTGTCTTCTCAACCATTTCTTAGCTTCAAAGTCCCATATCTCGCGAACGGATTGACCTAACCCAAAAATTCCTATTGCATCTGAAAGTAGAAACTCGCCCGATTACAGCGGTATGTGCATTTTTTCCCTAGGCCATTCTGATTAAGCGTTTGGATCAGTAGAATTGCGAAAAATGTTTTGCCTTCTCTACCATTTCTTGGCTTCAAACTCCGATATCTCGCGAACGGATTGACCTAACCCAAAAATTCCAATTGCATCTGAAAGTAGAAACTCGCCCGATTACAACGGTATGTGTATTTTTTCCCTAGGCCATTCTGGTTAAGCGTTTGGATCAGCAGAATTGCGAAAAATTGTATGCCTTCTCAACCATTTCTTGGCTTCAAACTCCCATATCTCGCGAACGGATTGACCTAACCCAAAAATTCCTGTTGCGTCTTTAAGTAGAAACTCGCCCGATTACAACGGTATGTGTATTTTTTCCCAAGGCCATTCTGGTTAAGCGTTTGGAGCAGCAGAAGTGCGAAAAATTTGTTGTCTTCTCAACCATTTCTTGGCTTCAAACTCCCATATCTCCCGAACGGATTGACCTAACCCAAAAATTCCTATTGCATCTGAAAGTAGAAACTCGCCCGATTACAATGGTATGTGTATTTTTTCCCTAGGCCATTCTGGTTAAGCGTTTGGAGCAGCAGAATTGTGAAAAATTTTTTGCCCTCTCTACCATTTCTTGGCTTCAAACTCCCATATCTCGCGAACGGATTGACCTAACCCAAAAATTTCTGTTGCATCTGAAAGTAGAAACTCGCCCGATAACAACGGTATGTGTATTTTTTCCCTAGGCAACTCTGGTTAAGCATTTGAAGCAGCAGAATTGCGAAAAAATTTTTGCCGCCTCAACCATTTCTTAGCTTCAAATTCCCATATCTCGCGAACGGATTGACCTAACCCAAAAATTCCTATTGTAACTGAAAGTAGAAACTCGCCCGATTACAACGGTATGTGTATTTTTTCCCTAGGCCATTCTGGTTAAGCGTTTGGATCAGCAGAATTGCCAAAAATTGTATGCCCTCTCAAACATTTCTTGGTTTCTAACTCCCATATCTCGCGAACGGATTGACATAACCCAAAAATTCCTATTGCATGTGAAAGTCGAATCTCGCCCGATTACAACGGTATGTGTATTTTTTCCCTAGGCCATTCTGGTTAAGCGTTTGGAGCAGCAGAAGTGCGAAAAATTTGATGCCTTCTCAACCATTTCTTGGCTTCAAACTCCCATATCTCCCGAACGGATTGACCTAACCCAAAAATTCCTATTGCATCTGAAAGTAGAAACTCGCCCGATTACAACGGTATGTGTTTTTTTTCCCTAGGCCATTCTGGTTAAGCGATTGGATCAGCAGAATTGCGAAAAATTGTATGCCTTCTCAACCATTTCTTGGCTTCAAACTCCCATATCTCGCGAACGGATTGACCGAACCCAAAAATTTCTGTTGCGTCTTTAAGTAGAAACTCGCCCGATTACAAAGGTATGTGTATTTTTTCCCCGGGCCATTCTGGTTAAGCGTTTGGAGCATCAGAATTGCGAAAAATTGTATGCCTTCTCAACCATTTCTTGGCTTCAAACTCCCATATCACGCGAACAGATTGACCTAACCCAAAAATTCCTGTTGCGTCTTTAAGTAGAAACTCGCCCGATTACAACGGTATGTGTATTTTTTCTCTAGGCCATTCTGGTTAAGTGTTTGGAGCGGCAGAATTGCGAAAAGTTTTTTGCCTTCTCAACCATTTCTTCGCTTCAAACTCCCATATCTCGCGAACGGATTGACCTAACTCAAAAATTCCTGTTGCGTCTTTAAGTAGAAACTCGCCCGATTACAACGGTATGTGTATTTTTTCCCAAGGCCATTCTGGTTAAGCGTTTGGAGCAGCAGAAGTGCGAAAAATTTGTTGTCTTCTCAACCATTTCTTGGCTTCAAACTCCCATATCTCCCGAACGGATTGACCTAACCCAAAAATTCCTATTGCATCTGAAAGTAGAAACTCGCCCGATTACAAAGGTATGTGTATTTTTTCCCTAGGCCATTCTGGTTAAGCGTTTGGAGCAGCAGAATTGTGAAAAATTTTTTGCCCTCTCTACCATTTCTTGGCTTCAAACTCCCATATCTCGCGAACGGATTGACCTAACCCAAAAATTTCTGTTGCATCTGAAAGTAGAAACTCGCCCGATAACAACGGTATGTGTATTTTTTCCCTAGGCAACTCTGGTTAAGCGTTTGGAGCAGCAGAATTGTGAAAAATTTTTTGCCCTCTCAACCATTTCTTGGCTTCAAACTCCCATATCTCGCGAACGGATTGACCTAACCCAAAAATTCCTGTTGCGTCTTTAAGTAGAAATTCGCCCGATTACAAAGGTATGTGTATTTTTTCCCTAGGCCATTCTGGTTAAGCGTTTGGAGCAGCAGAATTGCGAAAAATTTTTTGCCTTCTCAACCATTCCTTGTCTTCAAACTCCCATATCTCGCGAACGGATTGACCTAATCCAAAAATTCCTATTGTAACTGAAAGTAGAAACTCGGCCGATTACAACGGTATGTGTATTTTTTCCCAAGGCCATTCTGGTTAAGCGTTTGGATCAGCAGAATTGCGAAAAATTGTATGCCTTGTCAACCATTTCTTGGCTTCAAACTCCCATATCTCGCGAACGGATTGACCTAACCCAAAAATTCCTGTTGCGTGTGAAAGTAAAAACTCGCTCGATTACAACGGTATGTGTATTTTTTCCCTAGCCCATTCTGATTAAGCGTTTGGAGCAGCAGAATTGCGAAAAATTTGTTGTCTTCTCAACCATTTCTTAGCTTCAAAGTCCCATATCTCGCGAACGGATTGACCTAACCCAAAAATTCCTATTGCATCTGAAAGTAGAAACTCGCCCGATTACAGCGGTATGTGTATTTTTTCCCTAGGCCATTCTGGTTAAGCGTTTGGATCAGTAGAATTGCGAAAAATGTTTTGCCTTCTCTACCATTTCTTGGCTTCAAACTCCGATATCTCGCGAACGGATTGACCTAACCCAAAAATTCCAATTGCATCTGAAAGTAGAAACTCGCCCGATTACAACGGTATGTGTATTTTTTCCCTAGGCCATTCTGGTTAAGCGTTTGGATCAGCAGAATTGCGAAAAATTGTATGCCTTCTCAACCATTTCTTGGCTTCAAACTCCCATATCTCGCGAACGGATTGACCTAACCCAAAAATTCCTGTTGTGTGTGAAAGTAAAAACTCGCCCGTTTACAACGGTATGTGTATTTTTTCCCTAGCCCATTCTGATTAAGCGTTTGGAGCAGCAGAATTGCGAAAAATTTGTTGTCTTCTCAACCATTTCTTAGCTTCAAAGTCCCATATCTCGCGAACGGATTGACCTAACCCAAAAATTCCTATTGCATCTGAAAGTAGAAACTCGCCCGATTACAGCGGTATGTGCATTTTTTCCCTAGGCCATTCTGGTTAAGCGTTTGGATCAGTAGAATTGCGAAAAATGTTTTGCCTTCTCTACCATTTCTTGGCTTCAAACTCCGATATCTCGCGAACGGATTGACCTAACCCAAAAATTCCAATTGCATCTGAAAGTAGAAACTCGCCCGATTACAACGGTATGTGTATTTTTTCCCTAGGCCATTCTGGTTAAGCGTTTGGATCAGCAGAATTGCGAAAAATTGTATGCCTTCTCAACCATTTCTTGGCTTCAAACTCCCATATCTCGCGAACGGATTGACCTAACCCAAAAATTCCTGTTGCGTCTTTAAGTAGAAACTCGCCCGATTACAACGGTATGTGTATTTTTTCCCAAGGCCATTCTGGTTAAGCGTTTGGAGCAGCAGAAGTGCGAAAAATTTGTTGTCTTCTCAACCATTTCTTGGCTTCAAACTCCCATATCTCCCGAACGGATTGACCTAACCCAAAAATTCCTATTGCATCTGAAAGTAGAAACTCGCCCGATTACAAAGGTATGTGTATTTTTTCCCTAGGCCATTCTGGTTAAGCGTTTGGAGCAGCAGAATTGTGAAAAATTTTTTGCCCTCTCTACCATTTCTTGGCTTCAAACTCCCATATCTCGCGAACGGATTGACCTAACCCAAAAATTTCTGTTGCATCTGAAAGTAGATACTCGCCCGATAACAACGGTATGTGTATTTTTTCCCTAGGCAACTCTGGTTAAGCGTTTGGAGCAGCAGAATTGTGAAAAATTTTTTGCCCTCTCAACCATTTCTTGGCTTCAAACTCCCATATCTCGCGAACGGATTGACCTAACCCAAAAATTCCTGTTGCGCCTTTAAGTAGAAATTCGCCCGATTACAAAGGCATGTGTATTTTTTCCCTAGGCCATTCTGGTTAAGCGTTTGGAGCAGCAGAATTGCGAAAAATTTTTTGCCTTCTCAACCATTCCTTGTCTTCAAACTCCCATATCTCGCGAACGGATTGACCTAATCCAAAAATTCCTATTGTAACTGAAAGTAGAAACTCGGCCGATTACAACGGTATGTGTATTTTTTCCCAAGGCCATTCTGGTTAAGCGTTTGGATCAGCAGAATTGCGAAAAATTGTATGCCTTGTCAACCATTTCTTGGCTTCAAACTCCCATATCTCGCGAACGGATTGACCTAACCCAAAAATTCCTGTTGCGTGTGAAAGTAAAAACTCGCTCGATTACAACGGTATGTGTATTTTTTCCCTAGCCCATTCTGATTAAGCGTTTGGAGCAGCAGAATTGCGAAAAATTTGTTGTCTTCTCAACCATTTCTTAGCTTCAAAGTCCCATATCTCGCGAACGGATTGACCTAACCCAAAAATTCCTATTGCATCTGAAAGTAGAAACTCGCCCGATTACAGCGGTATGTGTATTTTTTCCCTAGGCCATTCTGGTTAAGCGTTTGGATCAGTAGAATTGCGAAAAATGTTTTGCCTTCTCTACCATTTCTTGGCTTCAAACTCCGATATCTCGCGAACGGATTGACCTAACCCAAAAATTCCAATTGCATCTGAAAGTAGAAACTCGCCCGATTACAACGGTATGTGTATTTTTTCCCTAGGCCATTCTGGTTAAGCGTTTGGATCAGCAGAATTGCGAAAAATTGTATGCCTTCTCAACCATTTCTTGGCTTCAAACTCCCATATCTCGCGAACGGATTGACCTAACCCAAAAATTCCTGTTGCGTGTGAAAGTAAAAACTCGCCCATTTACAACGGTATGTGTATTTTTTCCCTAGCCCATTCTGATTAAGCGTTTGGAGCAGCAGAATTGCGAAAAATTTGTTGTCTTCTCAACCATTTCTTAGCTTCAAAGTCCCATATCTCGCGAACGGATTGACCTAACCCAAAAATTCCTATTGCATCTGAAAGTAGAAACTCGCCCGATTACAGCGGTATGTGCATTTTTTCCCTAGGCCATTCTGGTTAAGCGTTTGGATCAGTAGAATTGCGAAAAATGTTTTGCCTTCTCTACCATTTCTTGGCTTCAAACTCCGATATCACGCGAACGGATTGACCTAACCCAAAAATTCCAATTGCATCTGAAAGTAGAAACTCGCCCGATTACAACGGTATGTGTATTTTTTCCCTAGGCCATTCTGGTTAAGCGTTTGGATCAGCAGAATTGCGAAAAATTGTATGCCTTCTCAACCATTTCTTGGCTTCAAACTCCCATATCTCGCGAACGGATTGACCTAACCCAAAAATTCCTGTTGCGTCTTTAAGTAGAAACTCGCCCGATTACAACGGTATGTGTATTTTTTCCCAAGGCCATTCTGGTTAAGCGTTTGGAGCAGCAGAAGTGCGAAAAATTTGTTGTCTTCTCAACCATTTCTTGGCTTCAAACTCCCATATCTCCCGAACGGATTGACCTAACCCAAAAATTCCTATTGCATCTGAAAGTAGAAACTCGCCCGATTACAAAGGTATGTGTATTTTTTCCCTAGGCCATTCTGGTTAAGCGTTTGGAGCAGCAGAATTGTGAAAAATTTTTTGCCCTCTCTACCATTTCTTGGATTCAAACTCCCATATCTCGCGAACGGATTGACCTAACCCAAAAATTTCTGTTGCATCTGAAAGTAGAAACTCGCCCGATAACAACGGTATGTGTATTTTTTCCCTAGGCAACTCTGGTTAAGCATTTGAAGCAGCAGAATTGCGAAAAAATTTTTGCCGCCTCAACCATTTCTTGGCTTCAAACTCCCATATCTCGCGAACGGATTGACGTAACCCAAAAATTCCTGTTGCGTGTGAAAGTAAAAACTCGCCCGTTTACAACGGTATGTGTATTTTTTCCCTAGCCCATTCTGATTAAGCGTTTGGAGCAGCAGAATTGCGAAAAATTTGTTGTCTTCTCAACCATTTCTTAGCTTCAAAGTCCCATATCTCGCGAACGGATTGACCTAACCCAAAAATTCCTATTGCATCTGAAAGTAGAAACTCGCCCGATTACAACGGTATGTGTATTTTGTCCCTAGGCCATTCTGGTTAAGCGTTTGGAGCAGCAGAAGTGCGAAAAATTTGTTGTCTTCTTAACCATTTCTTAGCTTCAAACTCCCATATCTCGCGAACGGATTGACCTAACCCAAAAATTCCTGTTGCATCTGAAAGTAGAAACTCGCCCGATTACAACGGTATGTGTATTTTTTCCCTAGGCCATTCTGGTTAAGCGTTTGGAGCAGCAGAATTGCGAAAAATTTTTTGCCTTCTCAACCATTTCTTGGCTTCAAACTCCCATATCTCGCGAACGGATTGACCTAACCCAAAAATTACTGTTGCATCCGAAAGCAGAAACTCGCCCGATTACAACGGTATGTGTATTTTTCCCCTAGCCCATTCTGGTTAAGCGTTTGGAGCAGCAGAGTTGCGAAAAATTTTTTGCCTTCTAAACCATTTCTTGGCTTCAAACTCCCATATCTCACGAACGGATTGACCTAACCCAAAAATTCCTATTGCATCTGAAATTAGAAACTCGCCCGATTACAACGGTATGTTTATTTTTTCCCTAGGCCATTCTGGTAAGGCGTTTGGAGCAGCTGAAGTGCGAAAAATTTTTTGCCTTCTCAAACATTTCTTAGCTTTAAAGTCCCATATCTCACGAACGGATTGACCTAACCCAAAAATTCCTATTGCATCTGAAATTAGAAACTCGCCCGATTACAACGGTATGTGTATTTTTTCCCTAGGCCATTCTGGTAAGGCGTTTGGAGCAGCTGAAGTGCGAAAAATTTTTTGCCTTCTCAAACATTTCTTAGCTTCAAAGTCCCATATCTCACGAACGGATTGACCAAACCCAAAAATTCCTGCTGCGTCTGAAAGTAGAAACTCACCCGATTACAACGGTTTGTGTATTTTTCCCCTAGGCCATTCTGGTTAAGCGTTTGGAGCAGCAGAAGTGCGAAAAATTTGTTGTCTTCTTAACCATTTCTTAGCTTCAAACTCCCATATCTCGCGAACGGATTGACCTAACCCAAAAATTCCTGTTGCGTCCGAAAGTAGAAACTCGCCCGATTACAACGGTATGTGTATTTTTTCCCTAGGCCATTCTGGTTAAGCGTTTGGAGCAGCAGAATTGCGAAAAAGTTTTTGCCTTCTCAACCATTTCTTGGCTTCAAACTCCTATATCTCGCGAACGGATTGACCTAACCCAACAATTCCTGTTGCGTCTGAAAGTAGAAACTCGCCCGATTACAACGGTATGTGTATTTTTTCCTTAGGCCATTCTGGTTAAGCGTTTGGAGCAGCTGAAGTGCGAAAAATTTTTTGCCTTCTCAACCATTTCTTAGCTTCAAAGTCCCATATCTCACGAACGGATTGACCAAACCCAAAAATTTCTGCTGCGTCTGAAAGTAGAAACTCGCCCGATTACAACGGTATGTGTATTTTGTCCCTAGGCCATTCTGGTTAAGCGTTTGGAGCAGCAGAAGTGCGAAAAATTTGTTGTCTTCTTAACCATTTCTTAGCTTCAAACTCCCATATCTCGCGAACGGATTGACCTAACCCAAAAATTCCTGTTGCATCTGAAAGTAGAAACTCGCCCGATTACAACGGTATGTGTATTTTTTCCCTAGGCCATTCTGGTTAAGCGTTTGGAGCAGCAGAATTGCGAAAAATTTTTTGCCCTCTCAACCATTTCTTGGCTTCAAACTCCCATATCTCGCGAACGGATTGACCTAACCCAAAAATTACTGTTACATCCGAAAGCAGAAACTCGCCCGATTACAACGGTATGTGTATTTTTCCCCTAGCCCATTCTGGTTAAGCGTTTGGAGCAGCAGAATTGCGAAAAATTTTTTGCCTTCTAAACCATTTCTTGGATTCAAACTCCCATATCTCACGAACGGATTGACCTAACCCAAAAATTCCTATTGCATCTGAAATTAGAAACTCGCCCGATTACAACGGTATGTTTATTTTTTCCCTAGGCCATTCTGGTTAAGCGTTTGGAGCAGCAGAATTGCGAAAAATTGTTTGCCTTCTCAACCATTTCTTAGCTTCAAAGTCCCATATCTCACGAACGGACAGACCAAAACCAAAAATTCCTGCTGCGTCTGAAAGTAGAAACTCGCCCGATTACAACGGTATGTGTATTTTTTCCCTAGGCCATTCTGGTTAAGCGTTTGGAGCAGCTGAAGTGCGAAAAATTTTTTGCCTTCTCAACCATTTCTTAGCTTCAAAGTCCCATATCTCACGAACGGATTGACCAAACCCAAAAATTCCTGTTGCGTCCGAAAGTAGAAACTCGCCCGATTACAACGGTATGTGTATTTTTTCCCTAGGCCATTCTGGTTAAGCGTTTGGAGCAGCAGAATTGCGAAAAAGTTTTTGCCTTCTCAACCATTTCTTGGCTTCAAACTCCTATATCTCGCGAACGGATTGACCTAACCCAACAATTCCTGTTGCGTCTGAAAGTAGAAACTCGCCCGATTACAACGGTATGTGTATTTTTTCCTTAGGCCATTCTGGTTAAGCGTTTGGAGCAGCTGAAGTGCGAAAAATTTTTTGCCTTCTCAACCATTTCTTAGCTTCAAAGTCCCATATCTCACGAACGGATTGACCAAACCCAAAAATTTCTGCTGCGTCTGAAAGTAGAAACTCGCCCGATTACAACGGTATGTGTATTTTGTCCCTAGGCCATTCTGGTTAAGCGTTTGGAGCAGCAGAAGTGCGAAAAATTTGTTGTCTTCTTAACCATTTCTTAGCTTCAAACTCCCATATCTCGCGAACGGATTGACCTAACCCAAAAATTCCTGTTGCATCTGAAAGTAGAAACTCGCCCGATAACAACGGTATGTGTATTTTTTCCCTAGGCCATTCTGGTTAAGCGTTTGGAGCAGCAGAATTGCGAAAAATTTTTTGCCCTCTCAACCATTTCTTGGCTTCAAACTCCCATATCTCGCGAACGGATTGACCTAACCCAAAAATTACTGTTACATCCGAAAGCAGAAACTCGCCCGATTACAACGGTATGTGTATTTTTCCCCTAGCCCATTCTGGTTAAGCGTTTGAAGCAGCAGAATTGCGAAAAATTTTTTGCCTTCTAAACCATTTCTTGGATTCAAACTCCCATATCTCACGAACGGATTGACCTAACCCAAAAATTCCTATTGCATCTGAAATTAGAAACTCGCCCGATTACAACGGTATGTTTATTTTTTCCCTAGGCCATTCTGGTTAAGCGTTTGGAGCAGCAGAATTGCGAAAAATTGTTTGCCTTCTCAACCATTTCTTAGCTTCAAAGTCCCATATCTCACGAACGGACAGACCAAAACCAAAAATTCCTGCTGCGTCTGAAAGTAGAAACTCGCCCGATTACAACGGTATGTGTATTTTTTCCCTAGGCCATTCTGGTTAAGCGTTTGGAGCAGCAGAAGTGCGAAAAATTTTTTGTTTTCTCAACCATTTCTTAGCTTCAAAGTCTAATATCTCACGAACGGATTGACCAAACCCAAAAATTCCTGCTGCGTCTGAAAGTAGAAACTCGCCCGATTACAACGGTATTTGTATTTTTTCCCTAGACCATTCTGGTTAAGCGTTTGGAGCAGCAGAGTTGCGAAAAATTTGTTGTCTTCTCAACCATTTCTTAGCTTCAAAGTCCCATATCTCGCAAACGGATTGACCTGACCCAACAATTCCTGTTGCGTCTGAAAGTAGAAACTCGCCCGATTACAACGGTATGTGTATTTTTTCCCTAGGCCATTCTGGTAAGGCGTTTGGAGCAGCTGAAGTGCGAAAAATTTTTTGCCTTCTCAAACATTTCTTGGCTTCAAACTCCTATATCTCGCGAACGGATTGACCTAACCCAACAATTCCTGTTGCGTCTGAAAGTAGAAACTCGCCCGATTACAACGGTATGTGTATTTTTTCCTTAGGCCATTCTGGTTAAGCGTTTGGAGCAGCTGAAGTGCGAAAAATTTTTTGCCTTCTCAACCATTTCTTAGCTTCAAAGTCCCATATCTCACGAACGGATTGACCAAACCCAAAAATTTCTGCTGCGTCTGAAAGTAGAAACTCGCCCGATTACAACGGTATGTGTATTTTGTCCCTAGGCCATTCTGGTTAAGCGTTTGGAGCAGCAGAAGTGCGAAAAATTTGTTGTCTTCTTAACCATTTCTTAGCTTCAAACTCCCATATCTCGCGAACGGATTGACCTAACCCAAAAATTCCTGTTGCATCTGAAAGTAGAAACTCGCCCGATTACAACGGTATGTGTATTTTTTCCCTAGGCCATTCTGGTTAAGCGTTCGGAGCAGCAGAATTGCGAAAAATTTTTTGCCTTCTCAACCATTTCTTGGCTTCAAACTCCCATATCTCGCGAACGGATTGACCTAACCCAAAAATTACTGTTGCATCCGAAAGCAGAAACTCGCCCGATTACAACGGTATGTGTATTTTTCCCCTAGCCCATTCTGGTTAAGCGTTTGGAGCAGCAGAGTTGCGAAAAATTTTTTGCCTTCTAAACCATTTCTTGGCTTCAAACTCCCATATCTCACGAACGGATTGACCTAACCCAAAAATTCCTATTGCATCTGAAATTAGAAACTCGCCCGATTACAACGGTATGTTTATTTTTTCCCTAGGCCATTCTGGTAAGGCGTTTGGAGCAGCTGAAGTGCGAAAAATTTTTTGCCTTCTCAAACATTTCTTAGCTTTAAAGTCCCATATCTCACGAACGGATTGACCAAACCCAAAAATTCCTGCTGCGTCTGAAAGTAGAAACTCACCCAATTACAACGGTATGTGTATTTTTTCCCTAGGCCATTCTGGTTAAGCGTTTGGAGCAGCAGAAGTGCGAAAAATTTTTTGTTTTCTCAAGCATTTCTTAGCTTCAAAGTCTAATATCTCAGGAACGGAAAGACCAAACCCAAAAATTCCTGCTGCATCTGAAAGTAGAAACTCGCCCGATTACAACGGTATGTGTATTTTTTCCCTAGGCCATTCTGGTTAAGCGTTTGGAGCAGCAGAATTGCGAAAAATTTTTTGCCTTCTCAACCATTTCTTTGCTTCAAACTCCCATATCTCGCGAACGGATTGACCTAACCCAAAAATTCCTGTTGCATCTGAAAGTAGAAACTCGCCCGATTACAACGGTATGTGTATTTTTTCCCTAGCCCATTCTGGTTAAGCGTTTGGAGCAGCAGAATTGCGAAAAATTTTTTGCCTTCAAAACCATTTCTTGGCTTCAAACTCCCATATCTCGCGAACGGATTGACCTAACCCAAAAATTCCTATTGCATCTGAAAGTAGAAACTCGCCCGATTACAACTGTATGTGTATTTTTTCCCTAGGCCATTCTGGTTAAGCGTTTGGAGCAGCAGAGTTGCGAAAAATTTGTTGTCTTCTCAACCATTTCTTAGCTTCAAAGTCCCATATCTCGCAAACGGATTGACCTGACCCAACAATTCCTGTTGCGTCTGAAAGTAGAAACTCGCCCGATTACAACGGTATGTGTATTTTTTCCCTAGGCCATTCTGGTAAGGCGTTTGGAGCAGCTGAAGTGCGAAAAATTTTTTGCCTTCTCAAACATTTCTTGGCTTCAAACTCCTATATCTCGCGAACGGATTGACCTAACCCAACAATTCCTGTTGCGTCTGAAAGTAGAAACTCGCCCGATTACAACGGTATGTGTATTTTTTCCTTAGGCCATTCTGGTTAAGCGTTTGGAGCAGCTGAAGTGCGAAAAATTTTTTGCCTTCTCAACCATTTCTTAGCTTCAAAGTCCCATGTCTCACGAACGGATTGACCAAACCCAAAAATTTCTGCTGCGTCTGAAAGTAGAAACTCGCCCGATTACAACGGTATGTGTATTTTGTCCCTAGGCCATTCTGGTTAAGCGTTTGGAGCAGCAGAAGTGCGAAAAATTTGTTGTCTTCTTAACCATTTCTTAGCTTCAAACTCCCATATCTCGCGAACGGATTGACCTAACCCAAAAATTCCTGTTGCATCTGAAAGTAGAAACTCGCCCGATTACAACGGTATGTGTATTTTTTCCCTAGGCCATTCTGGTTAAGCGTTTGGAGCAGCAGAATTGCGAAAAATTTTTTGCCTTCTCAACCATTTCTTGGCTTCAAACTCCCATATCTCGCGAACGGATTGACCTAACCCAAAAATTACTGTTGCATCCGAAAGCAGAAACTCGCCCGATTACAACGGTATGTGTATTTTTCCCCTAGCCCATTCTGGTTAAGCGTTTGGAGCAGCAGAGTTGCGAAAAATTTTTTGCCTTCTAAACCATTTCTTGGCTTCAAACTCCCATATCTCACGAACGGATTGACCTAACCCAAAAATTCCTATTGCATCTGAAATTAGAAACTCGCCCGATTACAACGGTATGTTTATTTTTTCCCTAGGCCATTCTGGTAAGGCGTTTGGAGCAGCTGAAGTGCGAAAAATTTTTGCCTTCTCAAACATTTCTTAGCTTTAAAGTCCCATATCTCACGAACGGATTGACCAAACCCAAAAATTCCTGCTGCGTCTGAAAGTAGAAACTCACCCAATTACAACGGTATGTGTATTTTTTCCCTAGGCCATTCTGGTTAAGCGTTTGGAGCAGCAGAAGTGCGAAAAATTTTTTGTTTCCTCAAGCATTTCTTAGCTTCAAAGTCTAATATCTCAGGAACGGAAAGACCAAACCCAAAAATTCCTGCTGCATCTGAAAGTAGAAACTCGCCCGATTACAACGGTATGTGTATTTTTTCCCTAGGCCATTCTGGTTAAGCGTTTGGAGCAGCAGAATTGCGAAAAATTTTTTGCCTTCTCAACCATTTCTTTGCTTCAAACTCCCATATCTCGCGAACGGATTGACCTAACCCAAAGATTACTGTTGCATCCGAAAGTAGAAACTCGCCCGATTACAACGGTATGTGTATTTTTTCCCTAGCCCATTCTGGTTAAGCGTTTGGAGCAGCAGAATTGCGAAAAATTTTTTGCCTTCAAAACCATTTCTTGGCTTCAAACTCCCATATCTCGCGAACGGATTGACCTACCCAAAAATTCCTATTGCATCTGAAAGTAGAAACTCGCCCGATTACAACTGTATGTGTATTTTTTCCCTAGGCCATTCTGGTTAAGCGTTTGGAGCAGCAGAATTGCGAAAAATTGTTTGCCTTCTCAACCATTTCTTAGCTTCAAAGTCCCATGTCTCACAAACGGATTGACCAAACCCAAAAATTCCTGCTGCGTCCTGAAAGTAGAAACTCGCCCGATTACAACGGTATGTGTATTTTGTCCCTAGGCCATTCTGGTTAAGCGTTTGGAGCAGCAGAAGTGCGAAAAATTTGTTGTCTTCTTAACCATTTCTTAGCTTCAAACTCCCATATCTCGCGAACGGATTGACCTAACCCAAAAATTCTGTTGCATCTGAAAGTAGAAACTCGCCCGATTACAACGGTATGTGTATTTTTTTCCTAGGCCATTCTGGTTAAGCGTTTGGAGCAGCAGAATTGCGAAAATTTTTTGCCTTCTCAACCATTTCTTGGCTTCAAACTCCCATATCTCGCGAACGAATTGACCTAACCCAAAAATTACTGTTGCATCCGAAAGCAGAAACTCGCCGATTACAACGGTATGTGTATTTTTCCCCTAGCCATTCTGGTTAAGCGTTTGGAGCAGCAGAGTTGCGAAAAATTTTTTGCCTTCTAAACCATTCTTGGCTTCAAACTCCCATATCTCACGAACGGATTGACCTAACCCAAAAATTCCTATTGCATCTGAAATTAGAAACTCGCCCGATACAACGGTATGTTTATTTTTCCCTAGGCCATTCTGGTAAGGCGTTTGGAGCAGCTGAAGTGCGAAAAATTTTTTGCCTTCTCAAACATTTCTTAGCTTTAAAGTCCCATATCTCACGAACGGATTGACCAAACCAAAAATTCCTGCTGCGTCTGAAAGTAGAAACTCACCCAATTACAACGTATGTGTATTTTTTCCCTAGGCCATTTGGGTTAAGCGTTTGGAGCAGCAGAAGTGCGAAAATTTTTTGTTTTCTCAACCATTTCTTAGCTTCAAAGTCTAATATCTCAGGAACGGAAAGACCAAACCCAAAAATTCCTGCTGCATCTGAAAGTAGAAACTCGCCCGATTACAACGGTATGTGTATTTTTTCCCTAGGCCATCTGGTTAAGCGTTTGGAGCAGCAGAATTGCGAAAATTTTTTGCCTTCTCAACCATTTCTTTGCTTCAAACTCCCATATCTCGCGAACGGATTGACCTAACCCAAAGATTACTGTTGCATCCGAAAGTAGAAACTCGCCCGATTACAACGGTATGTGTATTTTTCCCTAGCCCATTCTGGTTAAGCGTTTGGAGCAGCAGAATTGCGAAAAATTTTTTGCCTTCTAACCATTTCTTGGCTTCAAATCCCATATCTCGCGAACGGATTGACCTAACCCAAAAATTCCTATTGCATCTGAAAGTAGAAACTCGCCCGATTACAACTGTGTGTGTATTTTTTCCCTAGGCCATTCTGGTTAAGCGTTTGGAGCAGCAGAATTGCGAAAAATTGTTTGCCTTCTCAACCATTTCTTAGCTTCAAAGTCCCATGTCTCACAAACGGATTGACCAAACCCAAAAATTCCTGCTGCGTCTGAAAGTAGAAACTTGCCCGATTACAACGGTATGTGTATTTTTTCCCTAGGCATTCTGGTTAAGCGTTTGGAGCAGCAGAATTGCGAAAAATTTTTTGTTTTCTCAACATTTCTTAGCTTCAAAGTCTAATATCTCACGAAAGGATTGACCAAACCCAAAAATTCCTGCTGCGTCTGAAAGTAGAAACTCGCCCGATTACAACGGTATGTCTATTTTTTCCTGGGCCATTCTGGTTAAGCGTTTGGAGCAGCTGAAGTGCGAAAAATTTTTTGCCTTCTCAACCATTTCTTAGCTTCAAACTCCCATATCTCGCGAACGGATTGACCTACCCAAAAATTCCTATTGCATCTGAAAGTAGAAACTCGCCCGATTACAACGGTATGAGTATTTTTTCCCTAGGCCATTCTGGTTAAGCGTTTGGAGCAGCAGAATTGCGAAAAATTGTTTACTTCTCAACCATTTCTTAGCTTCAAAGTCCCATATCTCACTGCACGGATTGACAAAACCCAAAAATTCTGCTACGTCTGAAAGTAGAAACTCGCCCGATTACAACGGTATGTGTATTTTTTCCCTAGGCCATTCTGGTTAGCGTTTGGAGCAGCTGAAGTGCGAAAAATTTTTTGCCTTCTCAACCATTTCTTAGCTTCAAAGTCCCATATCTCACGAACGGATTGACCAAACCCAAAAATTCCTGCTGCGTCTGAAAGTAGAAACTCGCCCGATTACAACGGTATGTGTATTTTTTCCCTAGGCCATTCTGGTTAAGCGTTTGGAGCAGCAGAAGTGCGAAAAATTTTTTGCCTTCTCAACCATTTCTAAGATTCAAAGTCCCATATCTCACGAACGGATTGACCAAACCCAAAAATTCCTGCTGCGTCTGAAAGTAGAAACTCGCCCGATTACAACGGTATGTGTATTTTTTCCCTACGACATTCTGGTTAAGCGTTTGGAGCAGCAGAATTGCGAAAAATTTTTTGCCTTCTCAACCATTTCTTGGCTTCAAACTCCCATATCTCGCGAACGGATTGACCTTACCCAAAGACTACTGTTGCATCCGAAAGTAGAAACTCGCCCGATTACAACGGTATGTGTATTTTTTCCCTAGGCCATTCTGGTAAGGCATTTGGAGCAGCTGAAGTGCGAAAAATTTTTTGCCTTCTCAAACATTTCTTAGCTTCAAAGTCCCATATCTCACGAACGGATTGACCTAACCCAAAAATTCCTGTTGCATCTGAAAGTAGAAACTCGCCCGATTACAAAGGTATGTGTATTTTTTCCCTAGGCCATTCTGGTTAAGCGTTTGGAGCAGTAGAATTGCGAAAAATTTTTTGCCTTCTCAACCATTTCTTGGCTTCAAACTCCCATATCTCGCGAACGGATTGACCTAACCCAAAAATTACTGTTGCATCCGAAAGTAGAAACTCGCCCGATTACAACGGTATGTGTATTTTTTCCCTAGCCCATTCTGGTTAAGCGTTTGGAGCAGCAGAATTGCGAAAAATTTTTTGCCTTCTAAACCATTTCTTGGCTTCAAACTCCCATATCTCGCGAACGGATTGACCTAACCCAAAAATTCCTATTGCATCTGAAAGTAGAAACTCGCCCGATTACAACGGTATGAGTATTTTTTCCCTAGGCCATTCTGGTTAAGCGTTTGGAGCAGCAGAAGTGCGGAAAATTTTTTGCCTTCTCAAACATTTCTTAGCTTCAAAGTCCCATATCTCACGAATGGATTGACCAAACCCAAAAATTCCTGCTGCGTCTGAAAGTAGAAACTCACCCGATTACAACGGTATGTGTATTTTTTCCCTAGCCCATTCTGGTTAAGCGTTTGGAGCAGCAGAATTGCGAAAAATTTTTTGCCTTCTAAACCATTTCTTGGCTTCAAACTCCCATATCTCGCGAACGGATTGACCTAACCCAAAAATTCCTATTGCATCTGAAAGTAGAAACTCGCCCGATTACAACGGTATGTGTATTTTTTCCCTAGGCCATTCTGGTTAAGCGTTTGGAGCAGCAGAATTGCGAAAAATTGTTTGCCTTCTCAACCATTTCTTAGCTTCAAAGTCTAATATCTCACGAACGGATTGACCAAACCCAAAAATTCCTGCTGCGTCTGAAAGTAGAAACTCGCCCGATTACAACGGTATGTGTATTTTTTCCCTAGGCCATTCTGGTTAAGCGTTTGGAGCAGCAGAAGTGCGGAAAATTTTTTGCCTTCTCAAACATTTCTTAGCTTCAAAGTCCCATATCTCACGAATGGATTGACCAAACCCAAAAATTCCTGCTGCGTCTGAAAGTAGAAACTCACCCGATTACAACGGTATGTGTATTTTTTCCCTAGCCCATTCTGGTTAAGCGTTTGGAGCAGCAGAATTGCGAAAAATTTTTTGCCTTCTAAACCATTTCTTGGCTTCAAACTCCCATATCTCGCGAACGGATTGACCTAACCCAAAAATTCCTATTGCATCTAAAAGTAGAAACTCGCCCGATTACAACGGTGTGAGTATTTTTTCCCTAGGCCATTCTGGTTAAGCGTTTGGAGCAGCAGAATTGCGAAAAATTGTTTGCCTTCTCAACCATTTCTTAGCTTCAAAGTCCCATATCTCACGAACGGATTGACCAAACCCAAAAATTCCTGCTGCGTCTGAAAGTAGAAACTCGCCCGATTACAACGGTATGTGTATTTTTTCCCTAGGCCATTCTGGTTAAGCGTTTGCAGCAGCTGAAGTGCGAAAAATTTTTTGCCTTCTCAACCATTTCTAAGATTCAAAGTCACATATCTCACGAACGGATTGACCAAACCCAAAAATTCCTGCTGCGTCTGAAAGTAGAAACTCGCCCGATTACAACGGTATGTGTATTTTTTCCCTACGCCATTCTGGTTAAGCGTTTGGAGCAGCAGAATTGCGAAAAATTTTTTGCCTTCTCAACCATTTCTTGGCTTCAAACTCCCATATCTCGCGAACGGATTGACCTAACCCAAAGATTACTGTTGCATCCGAAAGTAGAAACTCGCCCGATTACTACGGTATGTGTATTTTTTCCCTAGGCCATTCTGGTAAGGCATTTGGAGCAGCTGAAGTGCGAAAAATTTTTTGCCTTCTCAAACATTTCTTAGCTTCAAAGTCCCATATCTCACGAACGGATTGACCTAACCCAAAAATTCCTGTTGCAACTGAAAGTAGAAACTCGCCCGATTACAAAGGTATGTGTATTTTTTCCCTAGGCCATTCTGGTTAAGCGTTTGGAGCAGTAGAATTGCGAAAAATTTTTTGCCTTCTCAACCATTTCTTGGCTTCAAACTCCCATATCTCGCGAACGGATTGACCTAACCCAAAAATTACTGTTGCATCCGAAAGTAGAAACTCGCCCGATTACAACGGTATGTGTATTTTTTCCCTGGCCCATTCTGGTTAAGCGTTTGGAGCAGCAGAATTGCGAAAAATTTTTTGCCTTCTAAACCATTTCTTGGCTTCAAACTCCCATATCTCGCGAACGGATTGACCTAACCCAAAAATTCCTATTGCATCTGAAAGTAGAAACTCGCCCGATTACAACGGTATGAGTATTTTTTCCCTAGGCCATTCTGGTTAAGCGTTTGGAGCAGCAGAAGTGCGGAAAATTTTTTGCCTTCTCAAACATTTCTTAGCTTCAAAGTCCCATATCTCACGAATGGATTGACCAAACCCAAAAATTCCTGCTGCGTCTGAAAGTAGAAACTCACCCGATTACAACGGTATGTGTATTTTTTCCCTAGCCCATTCTGGTTAAGCGTTTGGAGCAGCAGAATTGCGAAAAATTTTTTGCCTTCTAAACCATTTCTTGGCTTCAAACTCCCATATCTCGCGAACGGATTGACCTAACCCAAAAATTCCTATTGCATCTAAAAGTAGAAACTCGCCCGATTACAACGGTCTGAGTATTTTTTCCCTAGGCCATTCTGGTTAAGCGTTTGGAGCAGCAGAATTGCGAAAAATTGTTTGCCTTCTCAACCATTTCTTAGCTTCAAAGTCCCATATCTCACGAACGGTTTGACAAAACCCAAAAATTCCTGCTGCGTCTGAAAGTAGAAACTCGCCCGATTACAACGGTATGTGTATTTTTTCCCTAGGCCATTCTGGTTAAGCGTTTGGAGCAGCAGAATTGCGAAAAATTTTTTGCCTTGTCAACCATTTCTTGGCTTCAAACTCCCATATCTCGCGAACGGATTGACCTAACCCAAAGATTACTGTTGCATCCGAAAGTAGAAACTCGCCCGATTACAACGGTATGTGTATTTTTTCCCTAGCCCATTCTGGTTAAGCGTTTGGAGCAGCAGAATTGCGAAAAATTTTTTGCCTTCTAAACCATTTCTTGGCTTCAAACTCCCATATCTCGCGAACGGATTGACCTAACCCAAAAAGTCCTATTGCCTCTGAAAGTAGAAACTCGCACGATTACAACGGTATGTGTATTTTTTCCCTAGGCCATTCTGGTTAAGCGTTTGGAGCAGCAGAATTGCGAAAAATTGTTTGCCTTCTCAACCATTTCTTAGCTTCAAAGTCCCATGTCTCACAAACGGATTGACCAAACCCAAAAATTCCTGCTGCGTCTGAAAGTAGAAACTCGCCCGATTACAACGGTATGTGTATTTTTTCCCTAGCCCATTCTGGTTAAGCGTTTGGAGCAGCAGAATTGCGAAAAATTTTTTGCCTTCTAAACCATTTCTTGGCTTCAAACTCCCATATCTCGCGAACGGATTGACCTAACCCAACAATTCCTGTTGCGTCGGAAAGTAGAAACTCGCCCGATTACAACGGTATGAGTATTTTTTCCCTAGGCCATTCTGGTAAGGCGTTTCGAGCAGCTGAAGTGCGAAAAATTTTTTGCCTTCTCAAACATTTCTTAGCTTCAAAGTCCCATATCTCACGAACGGATTGACCAAACCCAAAAAATCCTGCTGCGTCTGAAAGTAGAAACTCGCCCGATTACAACGGTATGTGTATTTTTTCCCTAGGCCATTCTGGTTAAGCGTTTGGAGCAGCAGAATTGCGAAAAATTTTTTGCCTTCTAAACCATTTCTTGGCTTCAAACTCCCATATCTCGCGAACGGATTGACCTAACCCAAAAATTCCTATTGCATCTGAAAGTAGAAACTCGCCCGATTACAACGGTATGTGTATTTTTTCCCTAGGCCATTCTGGTTAAGCGTTTGGAGCAGCAGAATTGCGAAAAATTGTTTGCCTTCTCAACCATTTCTTAGCTTCAAAGTCCCATATCTCACGAACGGATTGACCAAACCCAAAAATTCCTGCTGCGTCTGAAAGTAGAAACTCGCCCGATTACAACGGTATGTGTATTTTTTCCCTAGGCCATTCTGGTTAAGCGTTTGGAGCAGCAGAATTGCGAAAAATTTTTTGCCTTCTCAACCATTTCTTGGCTTCAAACTCCCATATCTCGCGAACGGATTGACACAACCCAACAATTCCTGTTGCGTCTGAAAGTAGAAACTCGCCCGATTACAACGGTATGTGAATTTTTTCCCTAGGCCATTCTGGTTAAGCGTTTGGAGCAGCAGAAGTGCGAAAAATTTTTTGCCTTCCTAACCATTTCTTAGCTTCAAACTCCCATATCTCGCGAACGGATTGACCTAACCCAAAAATTACTGTTGCATCCGAAAGTAGAAACTCGCCCGATTACAACGGTATGTGTATTTTTTCCCTGGGCCATTCTGGTTAAGCGTTTGGAGCAGCAGAATTGCGAAAAATTGTTTGCCTTCTGAACCATTTCTTAGCTTCAAAGTCCAATATCTCACGAACGGACTGACCAAACCCAAGAATTCCTGCTGCGTCTGAAAGTAGAAACTCGCCCGATTACAACGGTATGTGTATTTTGTCCCTAGGCCATTCTGGTTAAGCGTTTGGAGCAGCAGAATTGCGAAAAATTTTTTGCCTTCTCAACCATTTCTTGGCTTCAAACTCCCATATCTCGCGAACGGATTGACCTAACCCAAAAATTACTGTTGCATCCGAAAGTAGAAACTCGCCCGATTACAACGGTATGTGTATTTTTTCCCTAGCCCATTCTGGTTTAGCGTTTGGAGCAGCAGAATTGCGAAAAATTTTTTGCCTTCTAAACCATTTCTTGGCTTCAAACTCCCATATCTCGCGAACGGATTGACCTAACCCAAAAATTCCTATTGCATCTGAAAGTAGAAACTCGCCCGATTACAACGGTATGTGTATTTTTTCCCTAGGCCATTCTGATTAAGCGTTTGGAGCAGCAGAATTGCGAAAAATTGTTTGCCTTCTCAACCATTTCTTAGCTTCAAAGTCCCATATCTCACGAACCGATTGACCAAACCCAAAAATTCCTGCTGCGTCTGAAAGTAGAAACTCGCCCGATTACAACGGTATGTGTATTTTTTCCCTAGGCCATTCTGGTTAAGCGTTTGGAGCAGCAGAATTGCGAAAAATTGTTTGCCTTCTGAACCATTTCTTAGCTTCAAACTCCCATATCTCGCGAACGGATTGACCTAACCCAAAAATTACTGTTGCATCCGAAAGTAGAAACTCGCCCGATTACAACGGTATGTGTATTTTTTCCCTGGGCCATTCTGGTTAAGCGTTTGGAGCAGCAGAATTGCGAAAAATTGTTTGCCTTCTGAACCATTTCTTAGCTTCAAAGTCCAATATCTCACGAACGGATTGACCAAACCCAAGAATTCCTGCTGCGTCTGAAAGTAGAAACTCGCCCGATTACAACGGTATGTGTATTTTGTCCCTAGGCCATTCTGGTTAAGCGTTTGGAGCAGCAGAATTCTGAAAAATTTTTTGCCTTCTCAACCATTTCTTGGCTTCAAACTCCCATATCTCGCGAACGGATTGACCTAACCCAAAAATTACTGTTGCATCCGAAAGTAGAAACTCGCCCGATTACAACGGTATGTGTATTTTTTCCCTAGCCCATTCTGGTTTAGCGTTTGGAGCAGCAGAATTGCGAAAAATTTTTTGCCTTCTAAACCATTTCTTGGCTTCAAACTCCCATATCTCGCGAACGGATTGACCTAACCCAAAAATTCCTATTGCATCTGAAAGTAGAAACTCGCCCGATTACAACGGTATGTGTATTTTTTCCCTAGGCCATTCTGATTAAGCGTTTGGAGCAGCAGAATTGCGAAAAATTGTTTGCCTTCTCAACCATTTCTTAGCTTCAAAGTCCCATATCTCACGAACCGATTGACCAAACCCAAAAATTCCTGCTGCGTCTGAAAGTAGAAACTCGCCCGATTACAACGGTATGTGTATTTTTTCCCTAAGCCATTCTGGTTAAGCGTTTGGAGCAGCAGAATTGCGAAAAATTGTTTGCCTTCTGAACCATTTCTTAGCTTCAAACTCCCATATCTCGCGAACGGATTGACCTAACCCAAAAATTCCTATTGCATCTGAAAGTAGAAACTCGCCCGATTACAACGGTATGTGTATTTTTTCCCTAGGCCATTCTGGTTAAGCGTTTGGAGCAGCAGAATTGCGAAAAATTTTTTGCCTTCTCAACCATTTCTTGGCTTCAAACTCCCATATCTCGCGAACGGATTGACCTAACCCAAAAATTACTGTTACATCCGAAAGTAGAAACTCGCCCGATTACAACGGTATGTGTATTTTTTCCCTAGCCCATTCTGGTTTAGCGTTTGGAGCAGCAGAATTGCGAAAAAATTTTTGCCTTCTAAACCATTTCTTAGCTTCAAACTCCCATATCTCGCGAACGGATTGACCTAACCCAAAAATTCCTATTGCATCTGAAAGTAGAAACTCGCCCGATTACAACGGTATGTGTATTTTTTCCCTAGGCCATTCTGATTAAGCGTTTGGAGCAGCAGAATTGCGAAAAATTGTTTGCCTTCTCAACCATTTCTTAGCTTCAAAGTCCCATATCTCACGAACCGATTGACCAAACCCAAAAATTCCTGCTGCGTCTGAAAGTAGAAACTCGCCCGATTACAACGGTATGTGTATTTTTTCCCTAGGCCATTCTGGTTAAGCGTTTGGAGCAGCAGAATTGCGAAAAATTTTTTGCCTTCTCAACCATTTCTTGGCTTCAAACTCCCATATCTCGCGAACGGATTGACACAACCCAACAATTCCTGTTGCGTCTGAAAGTAGAAACTCGCCCGATTACAACGGTATGTGTATTTTTTCCCTAGGCCATTCTGGTTAAGCGTTTGGAGCAGCAGAATTGCGAAAAATTTTTTGCCTTCTCAACCATTTCTTGGCTTCAAACTCCCATATCTCGCGAACGGATTGACACAACCCAACAATTCCTGTTGCGTCTGAAAGTAGAAACTCGCCCGATTACAACGGTATGTGTATTTTTTCCCTAGGCCATTCTGGTTAAGCGTTTGGAGCAGCAGAAGTGCGAAAAATTTTTTGCCTTCCTAACCATTTCTTAGCTTCAAACTCCCATATCTCGCGAACGGATTGACCTAACCCAAAAATTACTGTTGCATCCGAAAGTAGAAACTCGCCCGATTACAACGGTATGTGTATTTTTTCCCTGGGCCTTTCTGGTTAAGCGTTTGGAGCAGCAGAATTGCGAAAAAATTTTTGCCTTCCTAACCATTTCTTAGCTTCAAACTCCCATATCTCGCGAACGGATTGACCTAACCCAAAAATTACTGTTGCATCCGAAAGTAGAAACTCGCCCGATTACAACGGTATGTGTATTTTTTCCCTAGGCCATTCTGGTTAAGCGTTTGGAGCAGCAGAATTGCGAAAAATTGTTTGCCTTCTCAACCATTTCTTAGCTTCAAAGTCCCATATCTCACGAACGGATTGACAAAACCCAAAAATTCCTGCTACGTCTGAAAGTAGAAACTCGCCCGATTACAACGGTATGTGTATTTTTTCCCTAGGCCATTCTGGTTAAGCGTTTGGAGCAGCTGAAGTGCGAAAAATTTTTTGCCTTCTCAACCATTTCTTAGCTTCAAAGTCCCATATCTCACGAACGGATTGACCAAACCCAAAAATTCCTGCTGCGTCTGAAAGTAGAAACTCGCCCGATTACAACCGTATGTGTATTTTTTCCCTAGGCCATTCTGGTTAAGCGTTTGGAGCAGCAGAATTGCGAAAAATTGTTTGCCTTCTCAACCATTTCTTAGCTTCAAAGTCTAATATCTCACGAACGGATTGACCAAACCCAAAAATTCCTGCTGCGTCTGAAAGTAGAAACTCGCCCGATTACAACGGTATGTGTATTTTTTCCCTAGGCCATTCTGGTTAAGCGTTTGGAGCAGCAGAAGTGCGAAAAATTTTTTGCCTTCTCAACCATTTCTAAGATTCAAAGTCCCATATCTCACGAACGGATTGACCAAACCCAAAAATTCCTGCTGCGTCTGAAAGTAGAAACTCGCCCGATTACAACGGTATGTGTATTTTTTCCCTACGCCATTCTGGTTAAGCGTTTGGAGCAGCAGAATTGCGAAAAATTTTTTGCCTTCTCAACCATTTCTTGGCTTCAAACTCCCATATCTCGCGAACGGATTGACCTTACCCAAAGACTACTGTTGCATCCGAAAGTAGAAACTCGCCCGATTACAACGGTATGTGTATTTTTTCCCTAGGCCATTCTGGTAAGGCATTTGGAGCAGCTGAAGTGCGAAAAATTTTTTGCCTTCTCAAACATTTCTTAGCTTCAAAGTCCCATATCTCACGAACGGATTGACCAAACCCAAAAAATCCTGCTGCGTCTGAAAGTAGAAACTCACCCGATTACAACGGTATGTGTATTTTTTCCCTAGGCCATTCTGGTTAAGCGTTTGGAGCAGCAGAAGTGCGAAAAATTTGTTGTCTTCTTAACCATTTCTTAGCTTCAAACTCCCATATCTCGCGAACGGATTGACCTAACCCAAAAATTCCTGTTGCATCTGAAAGTAGAAACTCGCCCGATTACAACGGTATGTGTATTTTTTCCCTAGGCCATTCTGGTTAAGCGTTTGGAGCAGTAGAATTGCGGAAAATTTTTTGCCTTCTCAAACATTTCTTAGCTTCAAAGTCCCATATCTCACGAATGGATTGACCAAACCCAAAAATTCCTGCTGCGTCTGAAAGTAGAAACTCACCCGATTACAACGGTATGTGTATTTTTTCCCTAGCCCATTCTGGTTAAGCGTTTGGAGCAGCAGAATTGCGAAAAATTTTTTGCCTTCTAAACCATTTCTTGGCTTCAAACTCCCATATCTCGCGAACGGATTGACCTAACCCAAAAATTCCTATTGCATCTGAAAGTAGAAACTCGCCCGATTACAACGGTATGTGTATTTTTTCCCTAGGCCATTCTGGTTAAGCGTTTGGAGCAGCAGAATTGCGAAAAATTGTTTGCCTTCTCAACCATTTCTTAGCTTCAAAGTCCCATATCTCACGAACGGATTGACCAAACCCAAAAATTCCTGCTGCGTCTGAAAGTAGAAACTTGCCCGATTACAACGGTATGTGTATTTTTTCCCTAGGCCATTCTGGTTAAGCGTTTGGAGCAGCAGAATTGCGAAAAATTTTTTGCCTTCTCAACCATTTCTTGGCTTCAAACTCCCATATCTCGCGAACGGATTGACACAACCCAACAATTCCTGTTGCGTCTGAAAGTAGAAACTCGCCCGATTACAACGGTATGTGAATTTTTTCCCTAGGCCATTCTGGTTAAGCGTTTGGAGCAGCAGAAGTGCGAAAAATTTTTTGCCTTCCTAACCATTTCTTAGCTTCAAACTCCCATATCTCGCGAACGGATTGACCTAACCCAAAAATTACTGTTGCATCCGAAAGTAGAAACTCGCCCGATTACAACGGTATGTGTATTTTTTCCCTGGGCCATTCTGGTTAAGCGTTTGGAGCAGCAGAATTGCGAAAAATTGTTTGCCTTCTGAACCATTTCTTAGCTTCAAAGTCCAATATCTCACGAACGGATTGACCAAACCCAAGAATTCCTGCTGCGTCTGAAATAGAAACTCGCCCGATTACAACGGTATGTGTATTTTGTCCCTAGGCCATTCTGGTTAAGCGTTTGGAGCAGCAGAATTGCGAAAAATTTTTTGCCTTCTCAACCATTTCTTGGCTTCAAACTCCCATATCTCGCGAACGGATTGACCTAACCCAAAAATTACTGTTGCATCCGAAAGTAGAAACTCGCCCGATTACAACGGTATGTGTATTTTTTCCCTAGCCCATTCTGGTTTAGCGTTTGGAGCAGCAGAATTGCGAAAAATTTTTTGCCTTCTAAACCATTTCTTGGCTTCAAACTCCCATATCTCGCGAACGGATTGACCTAACCCAAAAATTCCTATTGCATCTGAAAGTAGAAACTCGCCCGATTACAACGGTATGTGTATTTTTTCCCTAGGCCATTCTGATTAAGCGTTTGGAGCAGCAGAATTGCGAAAAATTGTTTGCCTTCTCAACCATTTCTTAGCTTCAAAGTCCCATATCTCACGAACCGATTGACCAAACCCAAAAATTCCTGCTGCGTCTGAAAGTAGAAACTCGCCCGATTACAACGGTATGTGTATTTTTTCCCTAGGCCATTCTGGTTAAGCGTTTGGAGCAGCAGAATTGCGAAAAATTGTTTGCCTTCTGAACCATTTCTTAGCTTCAAACTCCCATATCTCGCGAACGGATTGACCTAACCCAAAAATTACTGTTGCATCCGAAAGTAGAAACTCGCCCGATTACAACGGTATGTGTATTTTTTCCCTGGGCCATTCTGGTTAAGCGTTTGGAGCAGCAGAATTGCGAAAAATTGTTTGCCTTCTGAACCATTTCTTAGCTTCAAAGTCCAATATCTCACGAACGGATTGACCAAACCCAAGAATTCCTGCTGCGTCTGAAAGTAGAAACTCGCCCGATTACAACGGTATGTGTATTTTGTCCCTAGGCCATTCTGGTTAAGCGTTTGGAGCAGCAGAATTCTGAAAAATTTTTTGCCTTCTCAACCATTTCTTGGCTTCAAACTCCCATATCTCGCGAACGGATTGACCTAACCCAAAAATTACTGTTGCATCCGAAAGTAGAAACTCGCCCGATTACAACGGTATGTGTATTTTTTCCCTAGCCCATTCTGGTTTAGCGTTTGGAGCAGCAGAATTGCGAAAAATTTTTTGCCTTCTAAACCATTTCTTGGCTTCAAACTCCCATATCTCGCGAACGGATTGACCTAACCCAAAAATTCCTATTGCATCTGAAAGTAGAAACTCGCCCGATTACAACGGTATGTGTATTTTTTCCCTAGGCCATTCTGATTAAGCGTTTGGAGCAGCAGAATTGCGAAAAATTGTTTGCCTTCTCAACCATTTCTTAGCTTCAAAGTCCCATATCTCACGAACCGATTGACCAAACCCAAAAATTCCTGCTGCGTCTGAAAGTAGAAACTCGCCCGATTACAACGGTATGTGTATTTTTTCCCTAGGCCATTCTGGTTAAGCGTTTGGAGCAGCAGAATTGCGAAAAATTGTTTGCCTTCTGAACCATTTCTTAGCTTCAAACTCCCATATCTCGCGAACGGATTGACCTAACCCAAAAATTCCTATTGCATCTGAAAGTAGAAACTCGCCCGATTACAACGGTATGTGTATTTTTTCCCTAGGCCATTCTGGTTAAGCGTTTGGAGCAGCAGAATTGCGAAAAATTTTTTGGCTTCTCAACCATTTCTTGGCTTCAAAGTCCAATATCTCACGAACGGATTGACCAAACCCAAGAATTCCTGCTGCGTCTGAAAGTAGAAACTCGCCCGATTACAACGGTATGTGTATTTTGTCCCTAGGCCATTCTGGTTAAGCGTTTGGAGCAGCAGAATTGCGAAAAATTTTTTGCCTTCTCAACCATTTCTTGGCTTCAAACTCCCATATCTCGCGAACGGATTGACCTAACCCAAAAATTACTGTTACATCCGAAAGTAGAAACTCGCCCGATTACAACGGTATGTGTATTTTTTCCCTAGCCCATTCTGGTTTAGCGTTTGGAGCAGCAGAATTGCGAAAAAATTTTTGCCTTCTAAACCATTTCTTGGCTTCAAACTCCCATATCTCGCGAACGGATTGACCTAACCCAAAAATTCCTATTGCATCTGAAAGTAGAAACTCGCCCGATTACAACGGTATGTGTATTTTTTCCCTAGGCCATTCTGATTAAGCGTTTGGAGCAGCAGAATTGCGAAAAATTGTTTGCCTTCTCAACCATTTCTTAGCTTCAAAGTCCCATATCTCACGAACCGATTGACCAAACCCAAAAATTCCTGCTGCGTCTGAAAGTAGAAACTCGCCCGATTACAACGGTATGTGTATTTTTTCCCTAGGCCATTCTGGTTAAGCGTTTGGAGCAGCAGAATTGCGAAAAATTTTTTGCCTTCTCAACCATTTCTTGGCTTCAAACTCCCATATCTCGCGAACGGATTGACACAACCCAACAATTCCTGTTGCGTCTGAAAGTAGAAACTCGCCCGATTACAACGGTATGTGTATTTTTTCCCTAGGCCATTCTGGTTAAGCGTTTGGAGCAGCAGAATTGCGAAAAATTTTTTGCCTTCTCAACCATTTCTTGGCTTCAAACTCCCATATCTCGCGAACGGATTGACACAACCCAACAATTCCTGTTGCGTCTGAAAGTAGAAACTCGCCCGATTACAACGGTATGTGTATTTTTTCCCTAGGCCATTCTGGTTAAGCGTTTGGAGCAGCAGAAGTGCGAAAAATTTTTTGCCTTCCTAACCATTTCTTAGCTTCAAACTCCCATATCTCGCGAACGGATTGACCTAACCCAAAAATTACTGTTGCATCCGAAAGTAGAAACTCGCCCGATTACAACGGTATGTGTATTTTTTCCCTGGGCCTTTCTGGTTAAGCGTTTGGAGCAGCAGAATTGCGAAAAAATTTTTGCCTTCCTAACCATTTCTTAGCTTCAAACTCCCATATCTCGCGAACGGATTGACCTAACCCAAAAATTACTGTTGCATCCGAAAGTAGAAACTCGCCCGATTACAACGGTATGTGTATTTTTTCCCTAGGCCATTCTGGTTAAGCGTTTGGAGCAGCAGAATTGCGAAAAATTGTTTGCCTTCTCAACCATTTCTTAGCTTCAAAGTCCCATATCTCACGAACGGATTGACAAAACCCAAAAATTCCTGCTACGTCTGAAAGTAGAAACTCGCCCGATTACAACGGTATGTGTATTTTTTCCCTAGGCCATTCTGGTTAAGCGTTTGGAGCAGCTGAAGTGCGAAAAATTTTTTGCCTTCTCAACCATTTCTTAGCTTCAAAGTCCCATATCTCACGAACGGATTGACCAAACCCAAAAATTCCTGCTGCGTCTGAAAGTAGAAACTCGCCCGATTACAACGGTATGTGTATTTTTTCCCTAGGCCATTCTGGTTAAGCGTTTGGAGCAGCAGAATTGCGAAAAATTGTTTGCCTTCTCAACCATTTCTTAGCTTCAAAGTCTAATATCTCACGAACGGATTGACCAAACCCAAAAATTCCTGCTGCGTCTGAAAGTAGAAACTCGCCCGATTACAACGGTATGTGTATTTTTTCCCTAGGCCATTCTGGTTAAGCGTTTGGAGCAGCAGAAGTGCGAAAAATTTTTTGCCTTCTCAACCATTTCTAAGATTCAAAGTCCCATATCTCACGAACGGATTGACCAAACCCAAAAATTCCTGCTGCGTCTGAAAGTAGAAACTCGCCCGATTACAACGGTATGTGTATTTTTTCCCTACGCCATTCTGGTTAAGCGTTTGGAGCAGCAGAATTGCGAAAAATTTTTTGCCTTCTCAACCATTTCTTGGCTTCAAACTCCCATATCTCGCGAACGGATTGACCTTACCCAAAGACTACTGTTGCATCCGAAAGTAGAAACTCGCCCGATTACAACGGTATGTGTATTTTTTCCCTAGGCCATTCTGGTTAAGCGTTTGGAGCAGCAGAAGTGCGAAAAATTTGTTGTCTTCTTAACCATTTCTTAGCTTCAAACTCCCATATCTCGCGAACGGATTGACCTAACCCAAAAATTCCTGTTGCATCTGAAAGTAGAAACTCGCCCGATTACAAAGGTATGTGTATTTTTTCCCTAGGCCATTCTGGTTAAGCGTTTGGAGCAGTAGAATTGCGAAAAATTTTTTGCCTTCTCAACCATTTCTTGGCTTCAAACTCCCATATCTCGCGAACGGATTGACCTAACCCAAAAATTACTGTTGCATCCGAAAGTAGAAACTCGCCCGATTACAACGGTATGTGTATTTTTTCCCTAGCCCATTCTGGTTAAGCGTTTGGAGCAGCAGAATTGCGAAAAATTTTTTGCCTTCTAAACCATTTCTTGGCTTCAAACTCCCATATCTCGCGAACGGATTGACCTAACCCAAAAATTCCTATTGCATCTGAAAGTAGAAACTCGCCCGATTACAACGGTATGTGTATTTTTTCCCTAGGCCATTCTGGTTAAGCGTTTGGAGCAGTAGAATTGCGGAAAATTTTTTGCCTTCTCAAACATTTCTTAGCTTCAAAGTCCCATATCTCACGAATGGATTGACCAAACCCAAAAATTCCTGCTGCGTCTGAAAGTAGAAACTCACCCGATTACAACGGTATGTGTATTTTTTCCCTAGCCCATTCTGGTTAAGCGTTTGGAGCAGCAGAATTGCGAAAAATTTTTTGCCTTCTAAACCATTTCTTGGCTTCAAACTCCCATATCTCGCGAACGGATTGACCTAACCCAAAAATTCCTGTTGCATCTGAAAGTAGAAACTCGCCCGATTACAACGGTATGTGTATTTTTTCCCTAGGCCATTCTGGTTAAGCGTTTGGAGCAGCAGAATTGCGAAAAATTGTTTGCCTTCTCAACCATTTCTTAGCTTCAAAGTCTAATATCTCACGAACGGATTGACCAAACCCAAAAATCCTGCTGCGTCTGAAAGTAGAAACTCGCCCGATTACAACGGTATGTGTATTTTTTCCCTAGGCCATTCTGGTTAAGCGTTTGGAGCAGCAGAAGTGCGGAAAATTTTTTGCCTTCTCAAACATTTCTTAGCTTCAAAGTCCCATATCTCGCGAATGGAATGACCAAACCCAAAAATTCCTGCTGCGTCTGAAAGTAGAAACTCACCCGATTACAACGGTATGTGTATTTTTTCCCTAGCCCATTCTGGTTAAGCGTTTGGAGCAGCAGAATTGCGAAAAATTTTTTGCCTTCTAAACCATTTCTTGGCTTCAAACTCCCATATCTCGCGAACGGATTGACCTAACCCAAAAATTCCTATTGCATCTAAAAGTAGAAACTCGCCCGATTACAACGGTGTGAGTATTTTTTCCCTAGGCCATTCTGGTTAAGCGTTTGGAGCAGCAGAATTGCGAAAAATTGTTTGCCTTCTCAACCATTTCTTAGCTTCAAAGTCCCATATCTCACGAACGGATTGACCAAACCCAAAAATTCCTGCTGCGTCTGAAAGTAGAAACTCGCCCGATTACAACGGTATGTGTATTTTTTCCCTAGGCCATTCTGGTTAAGCGTTTGCAGCAGCTGAAGTGCGAAAAATTTTTTGCCTTCTCAACCATTTCTAAGATTCAAAGTCACATATCTCACGAACGGATTGACCAAACCCAAAAATTCCTGCTGCGTCTGAAAGTAGAAACTCGCCCGATTACAACGGTATGTGTATTTTTTCCCTACGCCATTCTGGTTAAGCGTTTGGAGCAGCAGAATTGCGAAAAATTTTTTGCCTTCTCAACCATTTCTTGGCTTCAAACTCCCATATCTCGCGAACGGATTGACCTAACCCAAAGATTACTGTTGCATCCGAAAGTAGAAACTCGCCCGATTACAACGGTATGTGTATTTTTTCCCTAGGCTATTCTGGTAAGGCATTTGGAGCAGCTGAAGTGCGAAAAATTTTTTGCCTTCTCAAACATTTCTTAGCTTCAAAGTCCCATATCTCGCGAACGGATTGACCTAACCCAAAAATTCGTGTTGCGTGTGAAAGTAGAAACTCGCCCGCTTACAACGGTATCTGTATTTTTTCCCTAGGCCATTCTGGTTAAGCGTTTGGAGCTGCAGAATTGCGAAAAATTTGTTGTCTTCTTAACCATTTCTTAGCTTCAAACTCCCATTTCTCGCGAACGGATTAACCTAACCCAAACATTCCTGTTGCATCCTAAAGTAGAAACTCGCCCGATTACAACGGTATGTGTATTTTTTCCCTAGCCCATTCTGGTTAAGCGTTTGGAGCAGCAGAATTGCGAAAAATGTTTTGCCTTCTCAACCAATTCTTGGCTTCAAACTCCCATATCTCGCGAACGGATTAACCTAACCCAAAAATTCCTATTGCATCTGAAAGTAGAAACTCGCCCGATTACAACGGCATGTGTATTTTTTCCCTAGGCCATTCTGGTTAAGCGTTTGGAGCAGCAGAATTGCGAAAAATTGTTTGCCTTCTGAACCATTTCTTAGCTTCAAAGTCCCATATCTCACGAACGGATTGACCAAACCCAAGAATTCCTGCTGCGTCTGAAAGTAGAAACTCGCCCGATTACAACGGTATGTGTATTTTTTCCCTAGGCCATTCTGGTTAAGAGTTTGGAGCAGCAGAATTGCGAAAAATTTTTTGCCTTCTCAACCATTTCTTGGCTTCAAACTCCCATATCTCGCGAACGGATTGACCTAACCCAAAAATTACTGTTGCATCCGAAAGTAGAAACTCGCCCGATTACAACGGTATGTGTATTTTTTCCCTAGCCCATTCTGGTTAAGCGTTTGGAGCAGCAGAATTGCGAAAAATTTTTTGCCTTCTAAACCATTTCTTGGCTTCAAACTCCCATATCTCGCGAACGGATGGACCTAACCCAAAAATTCCTATTGCATCTGAAAGTAGAAACTCGCCCGATTACAACGGTATGTGTATTTTTTCCCTAGGCCATTCTGGTTAAGCGTTTGGAGCAGCAGAATTGCGAAAAATTGTTTGCCTTCTCAACCATTTCTTAGCTTCAAAGTCCCATATCTCACGAACGGATTGACCAAACCCAAAAATTCCTGCTGCGTCTGAAAGTAGAAACTCGCCCGATTACAACGGTATGTGTATTTTTTCCCTAGGCCATTCTGGTTAAGCGTTTGGAGCAGCAGAATTGCGAAAAATTTTTTGCCTTCTCAACCATTTCTTGGCTTCAAACTCCCATATCTCGCGAACGGATTGACACAACCCAACAATTCCTGTTGCGTCTGAAAGTAGAAACTCGCCCGATTACAACGGTATGTGAATTTTTTCCCTAGGCCATTCTGGTTAAGCGTTTGGAGCAGCAGAAGTGCGAAAAATTTTTTGCCTTCCTAACCATTTCTTAGCTTCAAACTCCCATATCTCGCGAACGGATTGACCTAACCCAAAAATTACTGTTGCATCCGAAAGTAGAAACTCGCCCGATTACAACGGTATGTGTATTTTTTCCCTGGGCCATTCTGGTTAAGCGTTTGGAGCAGCAGAATTGCGAAAAATTGTTTGCCTTCTGAACCATTTCTTAGCTTCAAAGTCCAATATCTCACGAACGGATTGACCAAACCCAAGAATTCCTGCTGCGTCTGAAAGTAGAAACTCGCCCGATTACAACGGTATGCGTATTTTGTCCCTAGGCCATTCTGGTTAAGCGTTTGGAGCAGCAGAATTGCGAAAAATTTTTTGCCTTCTCAACCATTTCTTGGCTTCAAACTCCCATATCTCGCGAACGGATTGACCTAACCCAAAAATTACTGTTGCATCCGAAAGTAGAAACTCGCCCGATTACAACGGTATGTGTATTTTTTCCCTAGCCCATTCTGGTTTAGCGTTTGGAGCAGCAGAATTGCGAAAAATTTTTTGCCTTCTAAACCATTTCTTGGCTTCAAACTCCCATATCTCGCGAACGGATTGACCTAACCCAAAAATTCCTATTGCATCTGAAAGTAGAAACTCGCCCGATTACAACGGTATGTGTATTTTTTCCCTAGGCCATTCTGATTAAGCGTTTGGAGCAGCAGAATTGCGAAAAATTGTTTGCCTTCTCAACCATTTCTTAGCTTCAAAGTCCCATATCTCACGAACCGACTGACCAAACCCAAAAATTCCTGCTGCGTCTGAAAGTAGAAACTCGCCCGATTACAACGGTATGTGTATTTTTTCCCTAGGCCATTCTGGTTAAGCGTTTGGAGCAGCAGAATTGCGAAAAATTGTTTGCCTTCTGAACCATTTCTTAGCTTCAAACTCCCATATCTCGCGAACGGATTGACCTAACCCAAAAATTACTGTTGCATCCGAAAGTAGAAACTCGCCCGATTACAACGGTATGTGTATTTTTTCCCTGGGCCATTCTGGTTAAGCGTTTGGAGCAGCAGAATTGCGAAAAATTGTTTGCCTTCTGAACCATTTCTTAGCTTCAAAGTCCAATATCTCACGAACGGATTGACCAAACCCAAGAATTCCTGCTGCGTCTGAAAGTAGAAACTCGCCCGATTACAACGGTATGTCTATTTTGTCCCTAGGCCATTCTGGTTAAGCGTTTGGAGCAGCAGAATTGCGAAAAATTTTTTGCCTTCTCAACCATTTCTTGGCTTCAAACTCCCATATCTCGCGAACGGATTGACCTAACCCAAAAATTCCTATTGCATCTGAAAGTAGAAACTCGCCCGATTACAACGGTATGTGTATTTTTTCCCTAGGCCATTCTGATTAAGCGTTTGGAGCAGCAGAATTGCGAAAAATTGTTTGCCTTCTCAACCATTTCTTAGCTTCAAAGTCCCATATCTCACGAACCGATTGACCAAACCCAAAAATTCCTGCTGCGTCTGAAAGTAGAAACTCGCCCGATTACAACGGTATGTGTATTTTTTCCCTAGGCCATTCTGATTAAGCGTTTGGAGCAGCAGAATTGCGAAAAATTGTTTGCCTTCTCAACCATTTCTTAGCTTCAAAGTCCCATATCTCACGAACCGATTGACCTAACCCAAAAATTACTGTTGCATCCGAAAGTAGAAACTCGCCCGATTACAACGGTATGTGTATTTTTTCCCTAGGCCATTCTGGTTAAGCGTTTGGAGCAGCAGAATTGCGAAAAATTGTTTGCCTTCTCAACCATTTCTTAGCTTCAAAGTCCCATATCTCACGAACGGATTGACAAAACCCAAAAATTCCTGCTGCGTCTGAAAGTAGAAACTCGCCCGATTACAACGGTATGTGTATTTTTTCCCTAGGCCATTCTGGTTAAGCGTTTGGAGCAGCAGAATTGCGAAAAATTTTTTGCCTTCTCAACCATTTCTTGGCTTCAAACTCCCATATCTCGCGAACGGATTGACACAACCCAACAATTCCTGTTGCGTCTGAAAGTAGAAACTCGCCCGATTACAACGGTATGTGTATTTTTTCCCTAGCCCATTCTGGTTAAGCGTTTGGAGCAGCAGAAGTGCGAAAAATTTTTTGCCTTCCTAACCATTTCTTAGCTTCAAACTCCCATATCTCGCGAACGGATTGACCTAACCCAAAAATTACTGTTGCATCCGAAAGTAGAAACTCGCCCGATTACAGCGGTATGTGTATTTTTTCCCTGGGCCATTCTGGTTAAGCGTTTGGAGCAGCAGAATTGCGAAAAATTGTTTGCCTTCTGAACCATTTCTTAGCTTCAAAGTCCAATATCTCACGAACGGATTGACCAAACCCAAGAATTCCTGCTGCGTCTGAAAGTAGAAACTCGCCCGATTACAACGGTATGTGTATTTTGTCCCTAGGCCATTCTGGTTAAGCGTTTGGAGCAGCAGAATTGCGAAAAATTTTTTGCCTTCTCAACCATTTCTTGGCTTCAAACTCCCATATCTCGCGAACGGATTGACCTAACCCAAAAATTCCTATTGCATCTGAAAGTAGAAACTCGCCCGATTACAACGGTATGTGTATTTTTTCCCTAGGCCATTCTGATTAAGCGTTTGGAGCAGCAGAATTGCGAAAAATTGTTTGCCTTCTCAACCATTTCTTGGCTTCAAACTCCCATATCTCGCGAACGGATTGACACAACCCAACAATTCCTGTTGCGTCTGAAAGTAGAAACTCGCCCGATTACAACGGTATGTGTATTTTTTCCCTAGGCCATTCTGGTTAAGCGTTTGGAGCAGCAGAATTGCGAAAAATTTTTTGCCTTCTCAACCATTTCTTGGCTTCAAACTCCCATATCTCGCGAACGGATTGACACAACCCAACAATTCCTGTTGCGTCTGAAAGTAGAAACTCGCCCGATTACAACGGTATGTGTATTTTTTCCCTAGGCCATTCTGGTTAAGCGTTTGGAGCAGCAGAAGTGCGAAAAATTTTTTGCCTTCCTAACCATTTCTTAGCTTCAAACTCCCATATCTCGCGAACGGATTGACCTAACCCAAAAATTACTGTTGCATCCGAAAGTAGAAACTCGCCCGATTACAACGGTATGTGTATTTTTTCCCTGGGCCATTCTGGTTAAGCGTTTGGAGCAGCAGAATTGCGAAAAATTGTTTGCCTTCTGAACCATTTCTTAGCTTCAAAGTCCAATATCTCACGAACGGATTGACCAAACCCAAGAATTCCTGCTGCGTCTGAAAGTAGAAACTCGCCCGATTACAACGGTATGTGTATTTTGTCCCTAGGCCATTCGGGTTAAGCGTTTGGAGCAGCAGAATTGCGAAACATTTTTTGCCTTCTCAACCATTTCTTGGCTTCAAACTCCCATATCTCGCGAACGGATTGACCTAACCCAAAAATTACTGTTGCATCCGAAAGTAGAAACTCGCCCGATTACAACGGTATGTGTATTTTTTCCCTAGCCCATTCTGGTTTAGCGTTTGGAGCAGCAGAATTGCGAAAAATTTTTTGCCTTCTAAACCATTTCTTGGCTTCAAACTCCCATATCTCGCGAACGGATTGACCTAACCCAAAAATTCCTATTGCATCTGAAAGTAGAAACTCGCCCGATTACAACGGTATGTGTATTTTTTCCCTAGGCCATTCTGATTAAGCGTTTGGAGCAGCAGAATTGCGAAAAATTGTTTGCCTTCTCAACCATTTCTTAGCTTCAAAGTCCCATATCTCACGAACCGATTGACCAAACCCAAAAATTCCTGCTGCGTCTGAAAGTAGAAACTCGCCCGATTACAACGGTATGTGTATTTTTTCCCTAGGCCATTCTGGTTAAGCGTTTGGAGCAGCAGAATTGCGAAAAATTGTTTGCCTTCTGAACCATTTCTTAGCTTCAAACTCCCATATCTCGCGAACGGATTGACCTAACCCAAAAATTCCTATTGCATCTGAAAGTAGAAACTCGCCCGATTACAACGGTATGTGTATTTTTTCCCTAGGCCATTCTGGTTAAGCGTTTGGAGCAGCAGAATTGCGAAAAATTTTTTGCCTTCTCAACCATTTCTTGGCTTCAAAGTCCAATATCTCACGAACGGATTGACCAAACCCAAGAATTCCTGCTGCGTCTGAAAGTAGAAACTCGCCCGATTACAACGGTATGTGTATTTTGTCCCTAGGCCATTCTGGTTAAGCGTTTGGAGCAGCAGAATTGCGAAAAATTTTTTGCCTTCTCAACCATTTCTTGGCTTCAAACTCCCATATCTCGCGAACGGATTGACCTAACCCAAAAATTACTGTTACATCCGAAAGTAGAAACTCGCCCGATTACAACGGTATGTGTATTTTTTCCCTAGCCGATTCTGGTTTAGCGTTTGGAGCAGCAGAATTGCGAAAAATTTTTTGCCTTCTAAACCATTTCTTGGCTTCAAACTCCCATATCTCGCGAACGGATTGACCTAACCCAAAAATTCCTATTGCATCTGAAAGTAGAAACTCGCCCGATTACAACGGTATGTGTATTTTTTCCCTAGGCCATTCTGGTTAAGCGTTTGGAGCAGCAGAATTGCGAAAAATTTTTTGCCTTCTCAACCATTTCTTGGCTTCAAAGTCCAATATCTCACGAACGGATTGACCAAACCCAAGAATTCCTGCTGCGTCTGAAAGTAGAAACTCGCCCGATTACAACGGTATGTGTATTTTGTCCCTAGGCCATTCTGGTTAAGCGTTTGGAGCAGCAGAATTGCGAAAAATTTTTTGCCTTCTCAACCATTTCTTGGCTTCAAACTCCCATATCTCGCGAACGGATTGACCTAACCCAAAAATTACTGTTACATCCGAAAGTAGAAACTCGCCCGATTACAACGGTATGTGTATTTTTTCCCTAGCCCATTCTGGTTTAGCGTTTGGAGCAGCAGAATTGCGAAAAAATTTTTGCCTTCCTAACCATTTCTTAGCTTCAAACTCCCATATCTCGCGAACGGATTGACCTAACCCAAAAATTACTGTTGCATCCGAAAGTAGAAACTCGCCCGATTACAACGGTATGTGTATTTTTTCCCTAGGCCATTCTGGTTAAGCGTTTGGAGCAGCAGAATTGCGAAAAATTGTTTGCCTTCTCAACCATTTCTTAGCTTCAAAGTCCCATATCTCACGAACGGATTGACAAAACCCAAAAATTCCTGCTGCGTCTGAAAGTAGAAACTCGCCCAATTACAACGGTATGTGTATTTTTTCCCTAGGCCATTCTGGTTAAGCGTTTGGAGCAGCAGAATTGCGAAAAATTTTTTGCCTTCTCAACCATTTCTTGGCTTCAAACTCCCATATCTCGCGAACGGATTGACACAACCCAACAATTCCTGTTGCGTCTGAAAGTAGAAACTCGCCCGATTACAACGGTATGTGTATTTTTTCCCTAGGCCATTCTGGTTAAGCGTTTGGAGCAGCAGAAGTGCGAAAAATTTTTTGCCTTCCTAACCATTTCTTAGCTTCAAACTCCCATATCTCGCGAACGGATTGACCTAACCCAAAAATTACTGTTGCATCCGAAAGTAGAAACTCGCCCGATTACAACGGTATGTGTATTTTTTCCCTGGGCCATTCTGGTTAAGCGTTTGGAGCAGCAGAATTGCGAAAAATTGTTTGCCTTCTGAACCATTTCTTAGCTTCAAAGTCCAATATCTCACGAACGGATTGACCAAACCCAAGAATTCCTGCTGCGTCTGAAAGTAGAAACTCGCCCGATTACAACGGTATGTGTATTTTGTCCCTAGGCCATTCTGGTTAAGCGTTTGGAGCAGCAGAATTGCGAAAAATTTTTTGCCTTCTCAACCATTTCTTGGATTCAAACTCCCATATCTCGCGAACGGATTGACCTAACCCAAAAATTACTGTTGCATCCGAAAGTAGAAACTCGCCCGATTACAACGGTATGTGTATTTTTTCCCTAGCCCATTCTGGTTTAGCGTTTGGAGCAGCAGAATTGCGAAAAATTTTTTGCCTTCTAAACCATTTCTTGGCTTCAAACTCCCATATCTCGCGAACGGATTGACCTAACCCAAAAATTCCTATTGCATCTGAAAGTAGAAACTCGCCCGATTACAACGGTATGTGTATTTTTTCCCTAGGCCATTCTGATTAAGCGTTTGGAGCAGCAGAATTGCGAAAAATTGTTTGCCTTCTCAACCATTTCTTAGCTTCAAAGTCCCATATCTCACGAACCGATTGACCAAACCCAAAAATTCCTGCTGCGTCTGAAAGTAGAAACTCGCCCGATTACAACGGTATGTGTATTTTTTCTCTAGGCCATTCTGGTTAAGCGTTTGGAGCAGCAGAATTGCGAAAAATTGTTTGCCTTCTGAACCATTTCTTAGCTTCAAACTCCCATATCTCGCGAACGGATTGACCTAACCCAAAAATTCCTATTGCATCTGAAAGTAGAAACTCGCCCGATTACAACGGTATGTGTATTTTTTCCCTAGGCCATTCTGGTTAAGCGTTTGGAGCAGCAGAATTGCGAAAAATTTTTTGCCTTCTCAACCATTTCTTGGCTTCAAAGTCCAATATCTCACGAACGGATTGACCAAACCCAAGAATTCCTGCTGCGTCTGAAAGTAGAAACTCGCCCGATTACAACGGTATGTGTATTTTGTCCCTAGGCCATTCTGGTTAAGCGTTTGGAGCAGCAGAATTGCGAAAAATTTTTTGCCTTCTCAACCATTTCTTGGCTTCAAACTCCCATATCTCGCGAACGGATTGACCTAACCCAAAAATTACTGTTACATCCGAAAGTAGAAACTCGCCCGATTACAACGGTATGTGTATTTTTTCCCTAGCCCATTCTGGTTTAGCGTTTGGAGCAGCAGAATTGCGAAAAATTTTTTGCCTTCTAAACCATTTCTTGGCTTCAAACTCCCATATCTCGCGAACGGATTGACCTAACCCAAAAATTCCTATTGCATCTGAAAGTAGAAACTCGCCCGATTACAACGGTATGTGTATTTTGTCCCTAGGCCATTCTGATTAAGCGTTTGGAGCAGCAGAATTGCGAAAAATTGTTTGCCTTCTCAACCATTTCTTAGCTTCAAAGTCCCATATCTCACGAACCGATTGACCAAACCCAAAAATTCCTGCTGCGTCTGAAAGTAGAAACTCGCCCGATTACAACGGTATGTGTATTTTTTCCCTAGGCCATTCTGGTTAAGCGTTTGGAGCAGCAGAATTGCGAAAAATTTTTTGCCTTCTCAACCATTTCTTAGCTTCAAAGTCCCATATCTCGCGAACGGATTGACACAACCCAACAATTCCTGTTGCGTCTGAAAGTAGAAACTCGCCCGATTACAACGGTATGTGTATTTTTTCCCTAGGCCATTCTGGTTAAGCGTTTGGAGCAGCAGAAGTGCGAAAAATTTTTTGCCTTCCTAACCATTTCTTAGCTTCAAACTCCCATATCTCGCGAACGGATTGACCTAACCCAAAAATTACTGTTGCATCCGAAAGTAGAAACTCGCCCGATTACAACGGTATGTGTATTTTTTCCCTGGGCCATTCTGGTTAAGCGTTTGGAGCAGCAGAATTGCGAAAAATTGTTTGCCTTCTGAACCATTTCTTAGCTTCAAAGTCCAATATCTCACGAACGGATTGACCAAACCCAAGAATTCCTGCTGCGTCTGAAAGTAGAAACTCGCCCGATTGCAACGGTATGTGTATTTTGTCCCTAGGCCATTCTGGTTAAGCGTTTGGAGCAGCAGAATTGCGAAAAATTTTTTGCCTTCTCAACCATTTCTTGGCTTCAAACTCCCATATCTCGCGAACGGATTGACCTAACCCAAAAATTACTGTTGCATCCGAAAGTAGAAACTCGCCCGATTACAACGGTATGTGTATTTTTTCCCTAGGCCAATCTGATTAAGCGTTTGGAGCAGCAGAATTGCGAAAAATTGTTTGCCTTCTCAACCATTTCTTAGCTTCAAAGTCCCATATCTCACGAACCGATTGACCAAACCCAAAAATTCCTGCTGCGTCTGAAAGTAGAAACTCGCCCGATTACAACGGTATGCGTATTTTTTCCCTGGGCCATTCTGGTTAAGCGTTTGGAGCAGCAGAATTGCGAAAAATTGTTTGCCTTCTGAACCATTTCTTAGCTTCAAAATCCAATATCTCACGAACGGATTGACCAAACCCAAGAATTCCTGCTGCGTCTGAAAGTAGAAACTCGCCCGATTACAACGGTATGTGTATTTTGTCCCTAGGCCATTCTGGTTAAGCTTTTGGAGCAGCAGAATTGCGAAAAATGTTTTGCCTTCTCAACCATTTCTTGGCTTCAAACTCCCATATCTCGCGAACGGATTGACATGACCCAAAAATTCATGTTGCATCTGAAAGTAGAAACTCGCCCGATTACAACGGTATGTGTATTTTTTCCCTAGCCCATTCTGGTTAAGCGTTTGAAGCAGCAGAATTGCGAAAAATTTTTTGCCTTCTAAACCATTTCTTGGCTTCAAAGTCCAATATCTCACGAACGGATTGACCAAACCCAAGAATTCCTGCTGCGTCTGAAAGTAGAAACTCGCCCGATTGCAACGGTATGTGTATTTTGTCCCTAGGCCATTCTGGTTAAGCGTTTGGAGCAGCAGAATTGCGAAAAATTTTTTGCCTTCTCAACCATTTCTTGGCTTCAAACTCCCATATCTCGCGAACGGATTGACCTAACCCAAAAATTACTGTTGCATCCGAAAGTAGAAACTCGCCCGATTACAACGGTATGTGTATTTTTTCCCTAGGCCAATCTGATTAAGCGTTTGGAGCAGCAGAATTGCGAAAAATTGTTTGCCTTCTCAACCATTTCTTAGCTTCAAAGTCCCATATCTCACGAACCGATTGACCAAACCCAAAAATTCCTGCTGCGTCTGAAAGTAGAAACTCGCCCGATTACAACGGTATGCGTATTTTTTCCCTGGGCCATTCTGGTTAAGCGTTTGGAGCAGCAGAATTGCGAAAAATTGTTTGCCTTCTGAACCATTTCTTAGCTTCAAAGTCCCATATCTCACGAACCGATTGACCAAACCCAAAAATTCCTGCTGCGTCTGAAAGTAGAAACTCGCCCGATTACAACGGTATGTGTATTTTTTCCCTAGGCCATTCTGGTTAAGCGTTTGGAGCAGCAGAATTGCGAAAAATTGTTTGCCTTCTGAACCATTTCTTAGCTTCAAACTCCCATATCTCGCGAACGGATTGACCTAACCCAAAAATTCCTATTGCATCTGAAAGTAGAAACTCGCCCGATTACAACGGTATGTGTATTTTTTCCCTAGGCCATTCTGGTTAAGCGTTTGGAGCAGCAGAATTGCGAAAAATTTTTTGCCTTCTCAACCATTTCTTGGCTTCAAAGTCCAATATCTCACGAACGGATTGACCAAACCCAAGAATTCCTGCTGCGTCTGAAAGTAGAAACTCGCCCGATTACAACGGTATGTGTATTTTGTCCCTAGGCCATTCTGGTTAAGCGTTTGGAGCAGCAGAATTGCGAAAAATTTTTTGCCTTCTCAACCATTTCTTGGCTTCAAACTCCCATATCTCGCGAACGGATTGACCTAACCCAAAAATTACTGTTACATCCGAAAGTAGAAACTCGCCCGATTACAACGGTATGTGTATTTTTTCCCTAGCCCATTCTGGTTTAGCGTTTGGAGCAGCAGAATTGCGAAAAATTTTTTGCCTTCTAAACCATTTCTTGGCTTCAAACTCCCATATCTCGCGAACGGATTGACCTAACCCAAAAATTCCTATTGCATCTGAAAGTAGAAACTCGCCCGATTACAACGGTATGTGTATTTTGTCCCTAGGCCATTCTGATTAAGCGTTTGGAGCAGCAGAATTGCGAAAAATTGTTTGCCTTCTCAACCATTTCTTAGCTTCAAAGTCCCATATCTCACGAACCGATTGACCAAACCCAAAAATTCCTGCTGCGTCTGAAAGTAGAAACTCGCCCGATTACAACGGTATGTGTATTTTTTCCCTAGGCCATTCTGGTTAAGCGTTTGGAGCAGCAGAATTGCGAAAAATTTTTTGCCTTCTCAACCATTTCTTAGCTTCAAAGTCCCATATCTCGCGAACGGATTGACACAACCCAACAATTCCTGTTGCGTCTGAAAGTAGAAACCCGCCCGATTACAACGATATGTGTATTTTTTCCCTAGGCCATTCTGGTTAAGCGTTTGGATCAGCAGAATTGCGAAAAATGTTTTGCCTTCTCTACCATTTCTGGGCTTCAAACTCACATATCTCGCGAACGGATTGACCTAACCCAAAAATTCCTATTGCATCTGAAAGCAGAAGCTCGCCCGATTACAACGGTATGTGTATTTTTTCCCTAGGACATTCTGGTTAAGCGTTTGGATCAGCAGAATTGCGAAAAATGTTTTGCCTTCTCTACCATTTCTTGGCATCAAACTCCCATATCTCGCGAACGGATTGACCTAACCCAAAAATTCCAATTGCATCTGAACGTAGAAACTCGCCCGATTACAACGGTATGTGTATTTTTTCCCTAGGCCATTCTGGTTAAGCGTTTGGAGCAGCAGAATTGTGAAAAATTTTTTGCCTTCTCAACCATTCCTTGTCTTCAAACTCCCATATCTCGCGAACGGATTGACCTAACCCAAAAATTCCTATTGTAACTGAAAGTAGAAACTCGCCCGATTACAACGGTATGTGTATTTTTTCCCTAGGCCATTCTGGTTAAGCGTTTGGATCATCAGAATTGCGAAAAATTGTATGCCTTCTCATCCATTTCTTGGCTTCAAACTCCCATATCTCGCGAACGGATTGACCTAAACCAAAAATTCCTGTTGCGTGTGAAAGTAAAAACTCGCCCGATTACAACGGTATGTGTATTTTTTCCCTAGCCCATTCTGATTAAGCATTTGGAGCAGCAGAATTGCGAAAAATTTGTTGTCTTCTCAACCATTTCTTAGATTCAAAGTCCCATATCTCGCGAACGGATTGACCTAACCCAAAAATTCTTATTGCATCTGAAAGTACAAACTCGCCCGATTACAACGGTATGTGTATTTTTTCCCTAGGCCATTCTGGTTAAGCGTTTGGAGCACCAGAATTGTGAAAAATTTTTTGCCTTCTCAACCATTCCTTGTCTTCAAACTCCCATATCTCGCGAACGGATTGACCTAACCCAAAAATTCCTATTGTAACTGAAAGTAGAAACTCGCCCGATTACAACGGTATGTGTATTTTTTCCCTAGGCCATTCTGGTTAAGCGTTTGGATCATCAGAATTGCGAAAAATTGTATGCCTTCTCATCCATTTCTTGGCTCCAAACTCCCATATCTCGCGAACGGATTGACCTAAACCAAAAATTCCTGTTGCGTGTGAAAGTAAAAACTCGCCCGATTACAACGGTATGTGTATTTTTTCCCTAGCCCATTCTGATTAAGCATTTGGAGCAGCAGAATTGCAAAAAATTTGTTGTCTTCTCAACCATTTCTTAGATTCAAAGTCCCATATCTCGCGAACGGATTGACCTAACCCAAAAATTCTTATTGCATCTGAAAGTACAAACTCGCCCGATTACAACGGTATGTGTATTTTTTCCCTAGGCCATTCTGGCTAAGCGTTTGGATCAGTAGAATTGCGAAAAATGTTTTGCTTTCTCTACCATTTCTTGGCTTCAAACTCCGATATCTCGCGAACGGATTGACCTAACCCAAAAATTCCAATTGCATCTGAAAGTAGAAACTCGCCCGATTACAACGGTATGTGTATTTTTTCCCTAGGCCATTCTGGTTAAGCGTTTGGATCAGCAGAATTGCGAAAAATTGTATGCCTTCTCAACCATTTCTTGGCTTCAAACTCCCATATCTCGCGAACGGATTGACCTAACCCAAAAATTCCTGTTGCGTGTGAAAGTAAAAACTCGCCCGATTACAACAGTATGTGTATTTTTTCCCTAGCCCATTCTGGTTAAGCGTTTGGAGCAGCAGAATTGCGAAAAATTTGTTGTCTTCTCAACCATTTCTTAGCTTCAAAGTCCCATATCTCGCGAACGGATTGACCTAACCCAAAAATTCCTATTGCATCTGAAAGTAGAAACTCGCCCGATTACAACGGTATGTGTATTTTTTCCCTAGGCCATTCTGGTTAAGCGTTTGGGTCAGCAGAATTGCGAAAAATTGTATGCCTTCTCAACCATTTCTTAGCTTCAAACTCCCATATCTCGCGAACGGATTGACCTAACCCAAAAATTCCTGTTGCGTGTGAAAGTAAACACTCGCCCGATTACAACGTTATGTGTATTTTTTCCCTAGCCCAATCTGGTTAAGCGTTTGGAGCAGCAGAATTGCGAAAAATTTGTTGTCTTCTCAACCATTTCTTAGCTTCAAAGTCCCATATCTCGCGAACGGATTGACCTAACCCAAAAATTTCTATTGCATCTGAAAGTAGAAACTCGCCCGATTACAACGGTATGTGTATTTTTTCCCTAGACCATTCTGGTTAAGCGTTTGGATCAGTAGAATTGCGAAAAATGTTTTGCCTTCTCTACCATTTCTTGGCTTCAAACTCCGATATCTCGCGAACGGATTGGCTAACCCAAAAATTCCTGTTGCGTCTGAAAGTAGAAACTCGCCCGATTACGACGGTATGTGTATTTTTTCCCTAGCCCATTCTGGTTAAGCGTTTGGAGCAGCAGAATTGCTTAAAATTTGTTGTCTTCTCAACCATTTCTTAGCTTCAAAGTCCCATATCTCGCGAACGGATTGACCTAACCCAAAAATTCCTATTGCATCTGAAAGTATAAACTCGCCCGATTACAGCGGTATGTGTATTTTTTCCCTAGGCCATTCTGGTTAAGCGTTTGGATCAGTAGAATTGCGAAAAATGTTTTGCCTTCTCTACCATTTCTTGGCTTCAAACTCCGATATCTCGCGAACGGATTGACCTAACCCAAAAATTCCTATTGCATCTGAAAGTATAAACTCGCCCGATTACAACGGTATGTGTATTTTTTCCCTAGGCCATTCTGGTTAAGTGTTTGGAGCGGCAGAATTAGGAAAAATTTTTCGCCTTCTCAACCATTTCTTGGCTTCAAACTCCCATATCTCGCGAACGGATTGACCTAACCCAAAAATTCCTGTTGCGTCTTTAAGTAGAAACTCGCCCGATTACAACGGTATGTGTATTTTTTCGCTAGGCCATTCTGGTTAAGCGTTTGGAGCAGCAGAAGTGCGAAAAATTTGTTGTCTTCTCAACCATTTCTTGGCTTAAAACTCCCATATCTGCCGAACGGATTGACCTAACCCAAAAAATCCTATTGCATCTGAAAGTAGAAACTCGCTCGATTACAAAGGTATGTGTATTTTTTCCCTAGGCCATTCTGGTTAAGCGTTTGGAGCAGCAGAATTGCGAAAAATTTGTTGTCTTCTCAACCATTTCTTAGCTTCAAACTCCCATATCTCGCGAACGGATTGATCTAACCCAAAAATTCCTTTTGCGTCTGAAAGAAGAAACTCGCCCGATTACAACGGTGTGCGTATTTTTTTTCTAGGCCATTCTGGTTAAGCGTTTGGAGCAGCAGAAGTGCGAAAACTTTGTTGTCTTCTTAACCATTTCTTGGCTTCAAACTCCCATATCTCGCGAACGGATTGACCTAACCCAAAAATTCCTGTTGCGTGTGAAAGTAAAAACTCGCCCGATTACAACGGTATATGTATTTTTTCCCTAGCCCATTCTGGTTAAGCGTTTGGAGCAGCAGAATTGCGAAAAATTTGTTGTCTTCTCAACCATTTCTTAGCTTCAAAGTCCCATATCTCGCGAACGGATTGACCTAACCCAAAAATTCCTATTGCATCTGAAAGTAGAAACTCGCCCGATTACAACGGTATGTGTATTTTTTCCCTAGGCCATTCTGGTTAAGCGTTTGGATCAGCAGAATTGCGAAAAATTGTATGCCTTCTCAACCATTTCTTAGCTTCAAACACCCATATCTCGCGAACGGATTGACCTAACCCAAAAATTCCTGTTGCGTGTGAAAGTAAACACTCGCCCGATTACAACGGTATGTGTATTTTTTCCCTAGCCCATTCTGGTTAAGCGTTTGGAGCAGCATAATTGCGAAAAATTTGTTGTCTTCTCAACCATTTCTTAGCTTCAAAGTCCCATATCTCGCGAACGGATTGACCTAACCCAAAAATTTCTATTGCATCTGAAAGTAGAAACTCGCCCGATTACAACGGTATGTGTATTTTTTCCCTAGAACATTCTGGTTAAGCGTTTGGATCTGTAGAATTGCGAAAAATGTTTTGCCTTCTTTACCATTTCTTGGCTTCAAACTCCGATATCTCGCGAACGGATTGACCTAACCCAAAAATTCCTGTTGCGTCTGAAAGTAGAAACTCGCCCGATTACAACGGTATGTGTATTTTTTCCCTAGCCCATTCTGGTTAAGCGTTTGGAGCAGCAGAATTGCGAAAAATTTGTTGTCTTCTCAACCATTTCTTAGCTTCAAAGTCCCATATCTCGCGAACGGATTGACCTAACCCAAAAATTCCTCTTGCATCTGAAAGTATAAACTCGCCCGATTACAACGGTATGTGTATTTTTTCCCTAGGCCATTCTGGTTAAGCGTTTGGATCAGTAGAATTGCGAAAAATGTTTTGTCTTCTCAACCATTTCTTAGCTTCAAAGTCCCATATCTCGCGAACGGATTGACCTAACCCAAAAATTTCTATTGCATCTGAAAGTAGAAACTCGCCCGATTACAACGGTATGTGTATTTTTTCCCTAGACCATTCTGGTTAAGCGTTTGGATCAGTAGAATTGCGAAAAATGTTTTGCCTTCTCTACCATTTCTTGGCTTCAAACTCCGATATCTCGCGAACGGATTGGCTAACCCAAAAATTCCTGTTGCGTCTGAAAGTAGAAACTCGCCCGATTACAACGGTATGTGTATTTTTTCCCTAGCCCATTCTGGTTAAGCGTTTGGAGCAGCAGAATTGCTTAAAATTTGTTGTCTTCTCAACCATTTCTTAGCTTCAAAGTCCCATATCTCGCGAACGGATTGACCTAACCCAAAAATTCCTATTGCATCTGAAAGTATAAACTCGCCCGATTACAGCGGTATGTGTATTTTTTCCCTAGGCCATTCTGGTTAAGCGTTTGGATCAGTAGAATTGCGAAAAATGTTTTGCCTTCTCTACCATTTCTTGGCTTCAAACTCCGATATCTCGCGAACGGATTGACCTAACCCAAAAATTCCTATTGCATCTGAAAGTATAAACTCGCCCGATTACAACGGTATGTGTATTTTTTCCCTAGGCCATTCTGGTTAAGTGTTTGGAGCGGCAGAATTAGGAAAAATTTTTCGCCTTCTCAACCATTTCTTGGCTTCAAACTCCCATATCTCGCGAACGGATTGACCTAACCCAAAAATTCCTGTTGCGTCTTTAAGTAGAAACTCGCCCGATTACAACGGTATGTGTATTTTTTCGCTAGGCCATTCTGGTTAAGCGTTTGGAGCAGCAGAAGTGCGAAAAATTTGTTGTCTTCTCAACCATTTCTTGGCTTAAAACTCCCATATCTGCCGAACGGATTGACCTAACCCAAAAAATCCTATTGCATCTGAAAGTAGAAACTCGCTCGATTACAAAGGTATGTGTATTTTTTCCCTAGGCCATTCTGGTTAAGCGTTTGGAGCAGCAGAATTGCGAAAAATTTGTTGTCTTCTCAACCATTTCTTAGCTTCAAACTCCCATATCTCGCGAACGGATTGATCTAACCCAAAAATTCCTTTTGCGTCTGAAAGAAGAAACTCGCCCGATTACAACGGTGTGCGTATTTTTTTTCTAGGCCATTCTGGTTAAGCGTTTGGAGCAGCAGAAGTGCGAAAACTTTGTTGTCTTCTTAACCATTTCTTGGCTTCAAACTCCCATATCTCGCGAACGGATTGACCTAACCCAAAAATTCCTATTGCATCTGAAAGTAGAAACTCGCCCGATTACAACGGTATGTGTATTTTTTCCCTAGGCCATTCTGGTTAAGCGTTTGGATCAGCAGAATTGCGAAAAATTGTATGCCTTCTCAACCATTTCTTAGCTTCAAAGTCCCATATCTCGCGAACGGATTGAACTAACCCAAAAATTCCTATTGCATCTGAAAGTAGAAACTCGCCCGATTACAACGGTATGTGTATTTTTTCCCTAGGCCATTCTGGTTAAGCGTTTGGATCAGCAGAATTGCGAAAAATTGTATGCCTTCTCAACCATTTCTTAGCTTCAAACACCCATATCTCGCGAACGGATTGACCTAACCCAAAAATTCCTGTTGCGTGTGAAAGTAAACACTCGCCCGATTACAACGGTATGTGTATTTTTTCCCTAGCCCATTCTGGTTAAGCGTTTGGAGCAGCATAATTGCGAAAAATTTGTTGTCTTCTCAACCATTTCTTAGCTTCAAAGTCCCATATCTCGCGAACGGATTGACCTAACCCAAAAATTTCTATTGCATCTGAAAGTAGAAACTCGCCCGATTACAACGGTATGTGTATTTTTTCCCTAGAACATTCTGGTTAAGCGTTTGGATCTGTAGAATTGCGAAAAATGTTTTGCCTTCTTTACCATTTCTTGGCTTCAAACTCCGATATCTCGCGAACGGATTGACCTAACCCAAAAATTCCTGTTGCGTCTGAAAGTAGAAACTCGCCCGATTACAACGGTATGTGTATTTTTTCCCTAGCCCATTCTGGTTTAGCGTTTGGAGCAGCAGAATTGCGAAAAATTTGTTGTCTTCTCAACCATTTCTTAGCTTCAAAGTCCCATATTTCGCGAACGGATTGACCTAACCCAAAAATTCCTCTTGCATCTGAAAGTATAAACTCGCCCGATTACAACGGTATGTGTATTTTTTCCCTAGGCCATTCTGGTTAAGCGTTTGGATCAGTAGAATTGCGAAAAATGTTTTGTCTTCTCAACCATTTCTTAGCTTCAAAGTCCCATATCTCGCGAACGGATTGACCTAACCCAAAAATTTCTATTGCATCTGAAAGTAGAAACTCGCCCGATTACAACGGTATGTGTATTTTTTCCCTAGACCATTCTGGTTAAGCGTTTGGATCAGTAGAATTGCGAAAAATGTTTTGCCTTCTCTACCATTTCTTGGCTTCAAACTCCGATATCTCGCGAACGGATTGGCTAACCCAAAAATTCCTGTTGCGTCTGAAAGTAGAAACTCGCCCGATTACAACGGTATGTGTATTTTTTCCCTAGCCCATTCTGGTTAAGCGTTTGGAGCAGCAGAATTGCTTAAAATTTGTTGTCTTCTCAACCATTTCTTAGCTTCAAAGTCCCATATCTCGCGAACGGATTGACCTAACCCAAAAATTCCTATTGCATCTGAAAGTATAAACTCGCCCGATTACAGCGGTATGTGTATTTTTTCCCTAGGCCATTCTGGTTAAGCGTTTGGATCAGTAGAATTGCGAAAAATGTTTTGCCTTCTCTACCATTTCTTGGCTTCAAACTCCGATATCTCGCGAACGGATTGACCTAACCCAAAAATTCCTATTGCATCTGAAAGTATAAACTCGCCCGATTACAACGGTATGTGTATTTTTTCCCTAGGCCATTCTGGTTAAGTGTTTGGAGCGGCAGAATTAGGAAAAATTTTTCGCCTTCTCAACCATTTCTTGGCTTCAAACTCCCATATCTCGCGAACGGATTGACCTAACCCAAAAATTCCTGTTGCGTCTTTAAGTAGAAACTCGCCCGATTACAACGGTATGTGTATTTTTTCGCTAGGCCATTCTGGTTAAGCGTTTGGAGCAGCAGAAGTGCGAAAAATTTGTTGTCTTCTCAACCATTTCTTGGCTTAAAACTCCCATATCTGCCGAACGGATTGACCTAACCCAAAAAATCCTATTGCATCTGAAAGTAGAAACTCGCTCGATTACAAAGGTATGTGTATTTTTTCCCTAGGCCATTCTGGTTAAGCGTTTGGAGCAGCAGAATTGCGAAAAATTTGTTGTCTTCTCAACCATTTCTTAGCTTCAAACTCCCATATCTCGCGAACGGATTGATCTAACCCAAAAATTCCTTTTGCGTCTGAAAGAAGAAACTCGCCCGATTACAACGGTGTGCGTATTTTTTTTCTAGGCCATTCTGGTTAAGCGTTTGGAGCAGCAGAAGTGCGAAAACTTTGTTGTCTTCTTAACCATTTCTTGGCTTCAAACTCCCATATCTCGCGAACGGATTGACCTAACCCAAAAATTCCTGTTGCCTGTGAAAGCAGAAACTCGCCGGATTACAACGGTATGTGTATTTTTTCCCTAGGCCACTCTGGTTAAGCGTTTGGAGCAGCAGAATTGCGAAAAATTTGTTGTCTTCTCAACCATTTCTCAGCTTCAAAGTCCCATATCTCGCGAACGGATTGACCTAACCCAAAAATTCCTATTGCATCTGAAAGTAGAAACTCGCCCGATTACAACGGTATGTGTATTTTTTCCCTAGGCCATTCTGGTTAAGCGTTTGGATCAGCAGAATTGCGAAAAATTGTATGCCTTCTGAACCATTTCTTGGCTTCAAACCCCCACATCTCGCGAACGGATTGACCTAACCCAAAAATTCCTGTTGCGTGTGAAAGTAAAAACTCGCCCGATTACAACGGTATGTGTATTTTTTCCCTAGCCCATTCTGGTTAAGCGTTTGGAGCAGCAGAATTGCGAAAAATTTGTTGTCTTCTCAACCATTTCTTAGCCTCAAACTCCCATATCTCGCGAACAGATTGACCTAACCCAAAAAATCCTATTGCATCTGAAAGTAGAAACTCGCCCGATTACAAAGGTATGTGTATTTTTTCCCTAGGCCATTCTGGTTAAGCGTTTGGAGCAGCAGAATTGCGAAAAATTTTTTGCCTTCTCAACCATTCCTTGTCTTCAAACTCCCATATCTCGCGATCGGATTGACCTAACCCAAAAATTCCTATTGTAACTGAAAGTAGAAACTCGCCCGATTACAACGGTATGTGTATTTTTTCCCAAGGCCATTCTGGTTAAGCGTTTGGATCAGCAGAATTGCGAAAAATTGTATGCCTTCTCAACCATTTCTTTGCTTCAAACTCCCATATCTCGCGAACGGATTGACCTAACCCAAAAATTCCTGTTGCGTGTGAAAGTAAAAACTCGCCCGATTACAACGGTATGTGTATTTCTTCCCTAGCCCATTCTGATTAAGCGTTTGGAGCAGCAGAATTGCGAAAAATTTGTTGTCTTCTCAACCATTTCTTAGCTTCAAAGTCCCATATCTCGCGAACGGATTGACCTAACCCAAAAATTCCTATTGCATCTGAAAGTAGAAACTCGCCCGATTACAACTTTATGTGTATTTTTTCCGTAGGCCATTCTGGTTAAGCGTTTGGATCAGTAGAATTGCGAAAAATGTTTTGCCTTCTCTACCATTTCTTGGCTTCAAACTCCGATATCTCGCGAACGGATTGACCTAACCCAAAAATTCCAATTGCATCTGAAAGTAGAAACTCGCCCGATTACAACGGTATGTGTTTTTTTTCCCTAGGCCATTCTGGTTAAGCGTTTGGATCAGCAGAATTGCGAAAAATTGTATGCCTTCTCAACCATTTCTTGGCTTCAAACTGCCATATCTCGCGAACAGATTGACCTAACCCAAAAATTCCTGTTGCCTGTGAAAGCAGAAACTCGTCCGATTACAACGGTATGTGTATTTTTTCCCTAGGCCATTCTGGTTAAGCGTTTGGAGCAGCAGAAGTGCGAAAACTTTGTTTTCTTCTTAACCATTTCTTGTCTTCAATCTCCCATATCTCGCGAACGGATTGACCTAACCCAAAAATTCCAATTGCATCTGAAAGCAGAAACTCGCCTGATTACAACGGTATGTGTATTTTTTCCCTAGGCCATTCTGGTTAAGCGTTTGGATCAGCAGAATTGCGAAAAATTGTATGCCTTCTCAACCATTTCTTGGCTTCAAACTGCCATATCTCGCGAACGGATTGACCTAACCCAAAAATTCCTATTGCATCTGAAAGTCCAATCTCGCCCGATTACAACGGTATGTGTTTTTTTTCCCTAGGCCATTCTGGTTAAGCGTTTGGTTCAGCAGAATTGCGAAAAATTGTATGCCTTCTCAACCATTTTTTGGCTTCAAACTCCCATATCTCGCGAACGGATTGACCTAACCCAAAAATTCCTGTTGCGTCTTTAAGTAGAAACTCGCCCGATTACAAAGGTATGTGTATTTTTCCCCTAGGCCATTCTGGTTAAGCGTTTGGAGCAGCAGAAGTGCGAAAACTTTGTTGTCTTCTTAACCATTTCTTGGCTTCAAACTCCCATATCTCGCGAACAGATTGACCTAACCCAAAAATTCCTGTTGCGTCTTTAAGTAGAAACTCGCCCGATTACAAAGGTATGTGTATTTTTCCCCTAGGCCATTCTGGTTAAGCGTTTGGAGCAGCAGAAGTGCGAAAACTTTGTTGTCTTCTTAACCATTTCTTGGCTTCAAACTCCCATATCTCGCGAACAGATTGACCTAACCCAAAAATTCCTGTTGCGTGTGAAAGTAAAAACTCGCCCGATTACAACGGTATGTGTATTTTTTCCCTAGGCCATTCTGGTTAAGTGTTTGGAGCGGCCGAATTGCGAAAAATTTTTCGCCTTCTCAACCATTTCGTGGCTTCAAACTCCCATATCTCGCGAACGGATTGACCTAACCCAAAAATTCCTGTTGCGTCTTTAAGTAGAAACTCGCCCGATTACAACGGTATGTGTATTTTTTAGCTAGGCCATTCTGGTTAAGCGTTTGGAGCAGCAGAAGTGCGAAAAATTTGTTGTGTTCTCAACCATTTCTTGGCTTCAAACTCCCATATCTCCCGAACAGATTGACCTAACCCAAAAAATCCTATTGCATCTGAAAGTAGAAACTCGCCCGATTACAAAGGTATGTGTATTTTTTCCCTAGGCCATTCTGGTTAAGCGTTTGGAGCAGCAGAATTGCGAAAAATATGTTGTTTTCTCAACCATTACTTAGCTTCAAACTCCCATATCTCGCGAACGGATTGACCTAACCCAAAAATTCCTTTTGCGTCTGAAAGTAGAAACTCGCCCGATTACAACGGTACGTGTATTTTTTTTCTAGGCCATTCTGGTTAAGCGTTTGGAGCAGCAGAAGTGCGAAAACTTTGTTGTCTTCTTAACCATTTCTTGGCTTCAAACTCCCATATCTCGCGAACGGATTGACCTAACCCAAAAATTCCTGTTGCCTGTGAAAGCAGAAACTCGTCCGATTACAACGGTATGTGTATTTTTTCCCTAGGCCATTCTGGTTAAGCGTTTGGAGCAGCAGAAGTGCGAAAACTATGTTTTCTTCTTAACCATTTCTTGGCTTCAATCTCCCATATCTCGCGAACGGATTGACCTAACCCAAAAATTCCAATTGCATCTGAAAGCAGAAACTCGCCCGATTACAACGGTATGTGTATTTTTTCCCTAGGCCATTCTGGTTAAGCGTTTGGATCAGCAGAATTGCGAAAAAGTGTATGCCTTCTCAACCATTTCTTGGCTTCAAACTGCCATATCTCGCGAACGGATTGACCTAACCCAAAAATTCCTATTGCATCTGAAAGTCCAATCTCGCCCGATTACAACGGTATGTGTTTTTTATCCCTAGGCCAGTCTGGTTAAGCGTTTGGTTCAGCAGAATTGCGAAAAATTGTATGCCTTCTCAACCATTTTTTGGCTTCAAACTCCCATATCTCGCGAACGGATTGACCTAACCCAAAAATTCCTGTTGCGTCTTTAAGTAGAAACTCGCCCGATTACAAATGTATATGTATTTTTCCCCTAGGCCATTCTGGTTAAGCGTTTGGAGCAGCAGAAGTGCGAAAACTTTGTTGTCTTCTTAACCATTTCTTGGCTTCAAACTCCCATATCTCGCGAACAGATTGACCTAACCCAAAAATTCCTGTTGCGTGTGAAAGTAAAAACTCGCCCGATTACAACGGTATGTGTATTTTTTCCCTAGGCCATTCTGGTTAAGTGTTTGGAGCGGCCGAATTGCGAAAAATTTTTCGCCTTCTCAACCATTTCTTGGCTTCAAACTCCCATATCTCGCGAACGGATTGACCTAACCCAAAAATTCCTGTTGCGTCTTTAAGTAGAAACTCGCCCGATTACAACGGTATGTGTATTTTTTAGCTAGGCCATTCTGGTTAAGCGTTTGGAGCAGCAGAATTGCGAAAAATTTGTTGTGTTCTCAACCATTTCTTGGCTTCAAACTCCCATATCTCCCGAACGGATTGACCTAACCCAAAAAATCCTATTGCATCTGAAAGTTGAAACTCGCCCGATTACAAAGGTATGTGTATTTTTTCCCTAGGCCATTCTGGTTAAGCGTTTGGAGCAGCAGAATTGCGAAAAATTTGTTGTTTTCTCAACCATTACTTAGCTTCAAACTCCCATATTTCGCGAACGGATTGACCTAACCCAAAAATTCCTTTTGCGTCTGAAAGTAGAAACTCGCCCGATTACAACGGTACGTGTATTTTTTTTCTAGGCCATTCTGGTTAAGCGTTTGGAGCAGCAGAAGTGCGAAAACTTTGTTGTCTTCTTAACCATTTCTTGGCTTCAAACTCCCATATCTCGCGAACGGATTGACCTAACCCAAAAATTCCTGTTGCCTGTGAAAGCAGAAACTCGTCCGATTACAACGGTATGTGTATTTTTTCCCTAGGCCATTCTGATTAAGCGTTTGGAGCAGCAGAAGTGCGAAAACTTTGTTTTCTTCTTAACCATTTCTTGGCTTCAATCTCCCATATCTCGCGAACGGATTGACCTAACCCAAAAATTCCAATTGCATCTGAAAGCAGAAACTCGCCCGATTACAACGGTATGTGTATTTTTTCCCTAGGCCATTCTGGTTAAGCGTTTGGAGCAGCAGAAGTGCGAAAACTTTGTTGTCTTCTTAACCATTTCTTGGCTTCAAACTCCCATATCTCGCGAACAGATTGACCTAACCCAAAAATTCCTGTTGCGTGTGAAAGTAAAAACTCGCCCGATTACAACGGTATGTGTATTTTTTCCCTAGGCCATTCTGGTTAAGCGTTTGGATCAGTAGAATTGCGAAAAGTGTTTTGCCTTCTCTACCATTTCTTGGCTTCAAACTCCGATATCTCGCGAACGGATTGACCTAACCCAAAAATTCCAATTGCATCTGAAAGCAGAAACTCGCCCGATTACAACGGTATGTGTATTTTTTCCCTAGGCCATTCTGGTTAAGCGTTTGGATCAGCAGAATTGCGAAAAATTGTATGCCTTCTCAACCATTTCTTGGCTTCAAACTGCCATATCTCGCGAACAGATTGACCTTACCCAAAAATTCCTGTTGCGTGTGAAAGTAAAAACTCGCCCGATTACAACGGTATGTGTATTTCTTGCCTAGGCCATTCTGGTTCAGTGTTTGGAGCGGCAGAATTGCGAAAAATTTTTCGCCTTCTCAACCATTTCTTGGCTTCAAACTCCCATATCTCGCGAACGGATTGACCTAACCCAAAAATTCCTGTTGCGTATTTAAGTAGAAACTCGCCCGATTACAACGGTATGTGTATTTTTTAGCTAGGCCATTCTGGTTAAGCGTTTGGAGCAGCAGAAGTGCGAAAAATTTGTTGTGTTCTCAACCATTTCTTGGCTTCAAACTCCCATATCTCCCGAACGGATTGACCTAACCCAAAAAATCCTATTGCATCTGAAAGTAGAAACTCGCCCGATTACAAAGGTATGTGTATTTTTTCCCTAGGCCATTCTGGTTAAGCGTTTGGAGCAGCAGAATTGCGAAAAATTTGTTGTCTTCTCAACCATTACTTAGCTTCAAACTCCCATATCTCGCGAACGGATTGACCTAACCCCAAAATTCCTTTTGCGTCTGAAAGTAGAAACTCGACCGATTACAACGGTACGTGTATTTTCTTTCTAGGCCATTCTGGTTAAGCGTTTGGAGCAGCAGAAGTGCGAAAACTTTGTTTTCTTCTTAACCATTTCTTGGCTTCAATCTCCCATATCTCGCGAACCGATTGACCTAACCCAAAAATTCCTATTGCATCTGAAAGTCGAATCTCGCCCGATTACAACGGTATGTGTATTTTTTCCCTAGGCCATTCTGGTTAAGCGTTTGGATCAGCAGAATTGCGAAAAATTTGTTGCCTTCTCAACCATTTCTTGGCTTCAAACTCCCATATCTCGCGAACAGATTGACCTAACCCAAAAATTCCTGTTGCGTCTTTAAGTAGAAACTCGCCCGATTACAACGGTATGTGTATTTTTTAGCTAGGCCATTCTGGTTAAGCGTTTGGAGCAGCAGAAGTGCGAAAAATTTGTTGTGTTCTCAACCATTTCTTGGCTTCAATCTCCCATATCTCGCGAACGGATTGACCTAACCCAAAAATTCCAATTGCATCTGAAAGCAGAAACTCGCCCGATTACAACGGTATGTGTATTTTTTCCCTAGGCCATTCTGGTTAAGCGTTTGGAGCAGCAGAAGTGCGAAAACTTTGTTGTCTTCTTAACCATTTCTTGGCTTCAAACTCCCATATCTCGCGAACAGATTGACCTAACCCAAAAATTCCTGTTGCGTGTGAAAGTAAAAACTCGCCCGATTACAACGGTATGCGTATTTTTTCCCTAGGCCATTCTGGTTAAGCGTTTGGATCAGTAGAATTGCGAAAAGTGTTTTGCCTTCTCTACCATTTCTTGGCTTCAAACTCCGATATCTCGCGAACGGATTGACCTAACCCAAAAATTCCAATTGCATCTGAAAGCAGAAACTCGCCCGATTACAACGGTATGTGTATTTTTTCCCTAGGCCATTCTGGTTAAGCGTTTGGATCAGCAGAATTGCGAAAAATTGTATGCCTTCTCAACCATTTCTTGGCTTCAAACTGCCATATCTCGCGAACAGATTGACCTTACCCAAAAATTCCTGTTGCGTGTGAAAGTAAAAACTCGCCCGATTACAACGGTATGTGTATTTCTTGCCTAGGCCATTCGGTTCAGTGTTTGGAGCGGCAGAATTGCGAAAAATTTTTCGCCTTCTCAACCATTTCTTGGCTTCAAACTCCCATATCTCGCGAACGGATTGACCTAACCCAAAAATTCCTGTTGCGTCTTTAAGTAGAAACTCGCCCGATTACAACGGTATGTGTATTTTTTAGCTAGGCCATTCTGGTTAAGCGTTTGGAGCAGCAGAAGTGCGAAAAATTTGTTGTCTTCTCAACCATTACTTAGCTTCAAACTCCCATATCTCGCGAACGGATTGACCTAACCCAAAAATTCCTTTTGCGTCTGAAAGTAGAAACTCGCCCGATTACAACGGTACGTGTATTTTTTTTCTAGGCCATTCTGGTTAAGCGTTTGGAGCAGCAGAAGTGCGAAAACTTTGTTGTCTTCTTAACCATTTCTTGGCTTCAAACTGCCATATCTCGCGAACGGATTGACCTAACCCAAAAATTCCTGTTGCGTCTTTAAGTAGAAACTCGCCCGATTACAACGGTATGTGTATTTTTTAGCTAGGCCATTCTGGTTAAGCGTTTGGAGCAGCAGAAGTGCGAAAAATTTTTTGCCTTCTCAACCATTTCTTGGCTTCAAACTCCCATATCTCGCGAACAGATTGACCTAACCCAAAAATTCCTGTTGCGTGTGAAATTAAAAACTCGCCCGATTACAACGGTATGTGTATTTTTTCCCTAGGCCATTCTGGTTAAGCGTTTGGATCAGCAGAATTGCGAAAAATTGTATGCCTTCTCTACCATTTCTTGGCTTCAAACTCCGATATCTCGCGAACGGATTGACCTAACCCAAAAATTCCAATTGCATCTGAAAGTAGAAACTCGCCCGATTACAACGGTATGTGTTTTTTTTCCCAAGGCCATTCTGTTAAGCGTTTGGATCAGCAGAATTGCGAAAAATTGTATGCCTTCTCAACCATTTCTTGGCTTCAAACTCCCATATCTAGCGAACGGATTGACCTAACCCAAAAATTCCTGTTGCGTCTTTAAGTAGAAACTCGCCCGATTACAAAGGTATGTGTATTTTTTCCCTAGGCCATTCTGGTTAAGCGTTTGGAGCAGCAGAAGTGCGAAAACATTGTTGTCTTCTTAACCATTACTTGGCTTCAAACTCCCATATCTCGCGAACAGATTGACCTAACCCAAAAATTCCTGTTGCGTGTGAAAGTAAAAACTCGCCCGATTACAACGGTATGTGTATTTTTTCCCTAGGCCATTCTGGTTAAGCGTTTGGATCAGTAGAATTGCGAAAAGTGTTTTGCCTTCTCTACCATTTCTTGGCTTCAAACTCCGATATCTCGCGAACGGATTGACCTAACCCAAAAATTCCAATTGCATCTGAAAGCAGAAACTCGCCCGATTACAACGGTATGTGTATTTTTTCCCTAGGCCATTCTGGTTAAGCGTTTGGATCAGCAGAATTGCGAAAAATTGTATGCCTTCTCAACCATTTCTTGGCTTCAAACTGCCATATCTCGCGAACAGATTGACCTTACCCAAAAATTCCTGTTGCGTGTGAAAGTAAAAACTCGCCCGATTACAACGGTATGTGTATTTCTTGCCTAGGCCATTCGGTTCAGTGTTTGGAGCGGCAGAATTGCGAAAAATTTTTCGCCTTCTCAACCATTTCTTGGCTTCAAACTCCCATATCTCGCGAACGGATTGACCTAACCCAAAAATTCCTGTTGCGTCTTTAAGTAGAAACTCGCCCGATTACAACGGTATGTGTATTTTTTAGCTAGGCCATTCTGGTTAAGCGTTTGGAGCAGCAGAAGTGCGAAAAATTTGTTGTCTTCTCAACCATTACTTAGCTTCAAACTCCCATATCTCGCGAACGGATTGACCTAACCCAAAAATTCCTTTTGCGTCTGAAAGTAGAAACTCGCCCGATTACAACGGTACGTGTATTTTTTTTCTAGGCCATTCTGGTTAAGCGTTTGGAGCAGCAGAAGTGCGAAAACTTTGTTGTCTTCTTAACCATTTCTTGGCTTCAAACTGCCATATCTCGCGAACGGATTGACCTAACCCAAAAATTCCTGTTGCGTCTTTAAGTAGAAACTCGCCCGATTACAACGGTATGTGTATTTTTTAGCTAGGCCATTCTGGTTAAGCGTTTGGAGCAGCAGAAGTGCGAAAAATTTTTTGCCTTCTCAACCATTTCTTGGCTTCAAACTCCCATATCTCGCGAACAGATTGACCTAACCCAAAAATTCCTGTTGCGTGTGAAATTAAAAACTCGCCCGATTACAACGGTATGTGTATTTTTTCCCTAGGCCATTCTGGTTAAGCGTTTGGATCAGCAGAATTGCGAAAAATTGTATGCCTTCTCTACCATTTCTTGGCTTCAAACTCCGATATCTCGCGAACGGATTGACCTAACCCAAAAATTCCAATTGCATCTGAAAGTAGAAACTCGCCCGATTACAACGGTATGTGTTTTTTTTCCCAAGGCCATTCTGTTAAGCGTTTGGATCAGCAGAATTGCGAAAAATTGTATGCCTTCTCAACCATTTCTTGGCTTCAAACTCCCATATCTAGCGAACGGATTGACCTAACCCAAAAATTCCTGTTGCGTCTTTAAGTAGAAACTCGCCCGATTACAAAGGTATGTGTATTTTTTCCCTAGGCCATTCTGGTTAAGCGTTTGGAGCAGCAGAAGTGCGAAAACATTGTTGTCTTCTTAACCATTACTTGGCTTCAAACTCCCATATCTCGCGAACGGATTGACCTAACCCAAAAATTCCTGTTGCGTGTGAAAGTAAAAACTCGCCCGATTACAACGGTATGTGTATTTTTTCCCTAGGCCATTCTGGTTAAGCGTTTGGATCAGTAGAACTGCGAAAAATGTTTTGCCTTCTCTACCATTTCTTGGCTTCAAACTCCGATATCTCGCGAACGGATTGACCTAACCCAAAAATTGCAATTGCATCTGAAAGTAGAAACTCGCCCGATTACAACGGTATGTGTTTTTTTTCCCTAGGCCATTCTGTTAAGCGTTTGGATCAGCAGAATTGCGAAAAATTGTATGCCTTCTCAACCATTTCTTGGCTTCAAACTCCCATATCTCGCGAACGGATTGACCTAACCCAAAAATTCCTGTTGCGTCTTTAAGTAGAAACTCGCCCGATTACAAAGGTATGTGTATTTTTTCCCTAGGCCATTCTGGTTAAGCGTTTGGAGCAGCAGAAGTGCGAAAACATTGTTGTCTTCTTAACCATTACTTGGCTTCAAACTCCCATATCTCGCGAACGGATTGACCTAACCCAAAAATTCCTGTTGCGTGTGAAAGTAAAAACTCGCCCGATTACAACGGTATGTGTATTTTTTCCCTAGGCCATTCTGGTTAAGCGTTTGGATCAGTAGAACTGCGAAAAATGTTTTGCCTTCTCTACCATTTCTTGGCTTCAAACTCCGATATCTCGCGAACGGATTGACCTAACCCAAAAATTGCAATTGCATCTGAAAGTAGAAACTCGCCCGATTACAACGGTATGTGTATTTTTTCCCTAGGCCATTCTGGTTAAGCGTTTGGATCAGTAGAATTGCGAAAAATGTTTTGCCTTCTCTACCATTTCTTGGCTTCAAACTCCGATATCTCGCGAACGGATTGACCTAACCCAAAAATTCCAATTGCATCTGAAAGTAGAAACTCGCCCGATTACAACGGTATGTGTTTTTTTTCCCTAGGCCATTCTGGTTAAGCGTTTGGATCAGCAGAATTGCGAAAAATTGTATGCCTTCTCAACCATTTCTTGGCTTCAAACTGCCATATCTCGCGAACAGATTGACCTAACCCAAAAATTCCTGTTGCCTGTGAAAGCAGAAACTCGTCCGATTACAACGGTATGTGTATTTTTTCCCTAGGCCATTCTGGTTAAGCGTTTGGAGCAGCAGAAGTGCGAAAACTTTGTTTTCTTCTTAACCATTTCTTGTCTTCAATCTCCCATATCTCGCGAACGGATTGACCTAACCCAAAAATTCCAATTGCATCTGAAAGCAGAAACTCGCCTGATTACAACGGTATGTGTATTTTTTCCCTAGGCCATTCTGGTTAAGCGTTTGGATCAGCAGAATTGCGAAAAATTGTATGCCTTCTCAACCATTTCTTGGCTTCAAACTGCCATATCTCGCGAACGGATTGACCTAACCCAAAAATTCCTATTGCATCTGAAAGTCCAATCTCGCCCGATTACAACGGTATGTGTTTTTTTTCCCTAGGCCATTCTGGTTAAGCGTTTGGTTCAGCAGAATTGCGAAAAATTGTATGCCTTCTCAACCATTTTTTGGCTTCAAACTCCCATATCTCGCGAACGGATTGACCTAACCCAAAAATTCCTGTTGCGTCTTTAAGTAGAAACTCGCCCGATTACAAAGGTATGTGTATTTTTCCCCTAGGCCATTCTGGTTAAGCGTTTGGAGCAGCAGAAGTGCGAAAACTTTGTTGTCTTCTTAACCATTTCTTGGCTTCAAACTCCCATATCTCGCGAACAGATTGACCTAACCCAAAAATTCCTGTTGCGTCTTTAAGTAGAAACTCGCCCGATTACAAAGGTATGTGTATTTTTCCCCTAGGCCATTCTGGTTAAGCGTTTGGAGCAGCAGAAGTGCGAAAACTTTGTTGTCTTCTTAACCATTTCTTGGCTTCAAACTCCCATATCTCGCGAACAGATTGACCTAACCCAAAAATTCCTGTTGCGTGTGAAAGTAAAAACTCGCCCGATTACAACGGTATGTGTATTTTTTCCCTAGGCCATTCTGGTTAAGTGTTTGGAGCGGCCGAATTGCGAAAAATTTTTCCCCTTCTCAACCATTTCGTGGCTTCAAACTCCCATATCTCGCGAACGGATTGACCTAACCCAAAAATTCCTGTTGCGTCTTTAAGTAGAAACTCGCCCGATTACAACGGTATGTGTATTTTTTAGCTAGGCCATTCTGGTTAAGCGTTTGGAGCAGCAGAAGTGCGAAAAATTTGTTGTGTTCTCAACCATTTCTTGGCTTCAAACTCCCATATCTCCCGAACAGATTGACCTAACCCAAAAAATCCTATTGCATCTGAAAGTAGAAACTCGCCCGATTACAAAGGTATGTGTATTTTTTCCCTAGGCCATTCTGGTTAAGCGTTTGGAGCAGCAGAATTGCGAAAAATATGTTGTTTTCTCAACCATTACTTAGCTTCAAACTCCCATATCTCGCGAACGGATTGACCTAACCCAAAAATTCCTTTTGCGTCTGAAAGTAGAAACTCGCCCGATTACAACGGTACGTGTATTTTTTTTCTAGGCCATTCTGGTTAAGCGTTTGGAGCAGCAGAAGTGCGAAAACTTTGTTGTCTTCTTAACCATTTCTTGGCTTCAAACTCCCATATCTCGCGAACGGATTGACCTAACCCAAAAATTCCTGTTGCCTGTGAAAGCAGAAACTCGTCCGATTACAACGGTATGTGTATTTTTTCCCTAGGCCATTCTGGTTAAGCGTTTGGAGCAGCAGAAGTGCGAAAACTATGTTTTCTTCTTAACCATTTCTTGGCTTCAATCTCCCATATCTCGCGAACGGATTGACCTAACCCAAAAATTCCAATTGCATCTGAAAGCAGAAACTCGCCCGATTACAACGGTATGTGTATTTTTTCCCTAGGCCATTCTGGTTAAGCGTTTGGATCAGCAGAATTGCGAAAAAGTGTATGCCTTCTCAACCATTTCTTGGCTTCAAACTGCCATATCTCGCGAACGGATTGACCTAACCCAAAAATTCCTATTGCATCTGAAAGTCCAATCTCGCCCGATTACAACGGTATGTGTTTTTTATCCCTAGGCCAGTCTGGTTAAGCGTTTGGTTCAGCAGAATTGCGAAAAATTGTATGCCTTCTCAACCATTTTTTGGCTTCAAACTCCCATATCTCGCGAACGGATTGACCTAACCCAAAAATTCCTGTTGCGTCTTTAAGTAGAAACTCGCCCGATTACAAATGTATATGTATTTTTCCCCTAGGCCATTCTGGTTAAGCGTTTGGAGCAGCAGAAGTGCGAAAACTTTGTTGTCTTCTTAACCATTTCTTGGCTTCAAACTCCCATATCTCGCGAACAGATTGACCTAACCCAAAAATTCCTGTTGCGTGTGAAAGTAAAAACTCGCCCGATTACAACGGTATGTGTATTTTTTCCCTAGGCCATTCTGGTTAAGTGTTTGGAGCGGCCGAATTGCGAAAAATTTTTCGCCTTCTCAACCATTTCTTGGCTTCAAACTCCCATATCTCGCGAACGGATTGACCTAACCCAAAAATTCCTGTTGCGTCTTTAAGTAGAAACTCGCCCGATTACAACGGTATGTGTATTTTTTAGCTAGGCCATTCTGGTTAAGCGTTTGGAGCAGCAGAATTGCGAAAAATTTGTTGTGTTCTCAACCATTTCTTGGCTTCAAACTCCCATATCTCCCGAACGGATTGACCTAACCCAAAAAATCCTATTGCATCTGAAAGTTGAAACTCGCCCGATTACAAAGGTATGTGTATTTTTTCCCTAGGCCATTCTGGTTAAGCGTTTGGAGCAGCAGAATTGCGAAAAATTTGTTGTTTTCTCAACCATTACTTAGCTTCAAACTCCCATATTTCGCGAACGGATTGACCTAACCCAAAAATTCCTTTTGCGTCTGAAAGTAGAAACTCGCCCGATTACAACGGTACGTGTATTTTTTTTCTAGGCCATTCTGGTTAAGCGTTTGGAGCAGCAGAAGTGCGAAAACTTTGTTGTCTTCTTAACCATTTCTTGGCTTCAAACTCCCATATCTCGCGAACGGATTGACCTAACCCAAAAATTCCTGTTGCCTGTGAAAGCAGAAACTCGTCCGATTACAACGGTATGTGTATTTTTTCCCTAGGCCATTCTGATTAAGCGTTTGGAGCAGCAGAAGTGCGAAAACTTTGTTTTCTTCTTAACCATTTCTTGGCTTCAATCTCCCATATCTCGCGAACGGATTGACCTAACCCAAAAATTCCAATTGCATCTGAAAGCAGAAACTCGCCCGATTACAACGGTATGTGTATTTTTTCCCTAGGCCATTCTGGTTAAGCGTTTGGAGCAGCAGAAGTGCGAAAACTTTGTTGTCTTCTTAACCATTTCTTGGCTTCAAACTCCCATATCTCGCGAACAGATTGACCTAACCCAAAAATTCCTGTTGCGTGTGAAAGTAAAAACTCGCCCGATTACAACGGTATGTGTATTTTTTCCCTAGGCCATTCTGGTTAAGCGTTTGGATCAGTAGAATTGCGAAAAGTGTTTTGCCTTCTCTACCATTTCTTGGCTTCAAACTCCGATATCTCGCGAACGGATTGACCTAACCCAAAAATTCCAATTGCATCTGAAAGCAGAAACTCGCCCGATTACAACGGTATGTGTATTTTTTCCCTAGGCCATTCTGGTTAAGCGTTTGGATCAGCAGAATTGCGAAAAATTGTATGCCTTCTCAACCATTTCTTGGCTTCAAACTGCCATATCTCGCGAACAGATTGACCTTACCCAAAAATTCCTGTTGCGTGTGAAAGTAAAAACTCGCCCGATTACAACGGTATGTGTATTTCTTGCCTAGGCCATTCTGGTTCAGTGTTTGGAGCGGCAGAATTGCGAAAAATTTTTCGCCTTCTCAACCATTTCTTGGCTTCAAACTCCCATATCTCGCGAACGGATTGACCTAACCCAAAAATTCCTGTTGCGTATTTAAGTAGAAACTCGCCCGATTACAACGGTATGTGTATTTTTTAGCTAGGCCATTCTGGTTAAGCGTTTGGAGCAGCAGAAGTGCGAAAAATTTGTTGTGTTCTCAACCATTTCTTGGCTTCAAACTCCCATATCTCCCGAACGGATTGACCTAACCCAAAAAATCCTATTGCATCTGAAAGTAGAAACTCGCCCGATTACAAAGGTATGTGTATTTTTTCCCTAGGCCATTCTGGTTAAGCGTTTGGAGCAGCAGAATTGCGAAAAATTTGTTGTCTTCTCAACCATTACTTAGCTTCAAACTCCCATATCTCGCGAACGGATTGACCTAACCCAAAAATTCCTTTTGCGTCTGAAAGTAGAAACTCGACCGATTACAACGGTACGTGTATTTTCTTTCTAGGCCATTCTGGTTAAGCGTTTGGAGCAGCAGAAGTGCGAAAACTTTGTTTTCTTCTCAACCATTTCTTGGCTTCAATCTCCCATATCTCGCGAACCGATTGACCTAACCCAAAAAATCCTATTGCATCTGAAAGTAGAAACTCGCCCGATTACAAAGGTATGTGTATTTTTTCCCTAGGCCATTCTGGTTAAGCGTTTGGAGCAGCAGAATTGCGAAAAATTTGTTGCCTTCTCAACCATTTCTTGGCTTCAAACTCCCATATCTCGCGAACAGATTGACCTAACCCAAAAATTCCTGTTGCGTCTTTAAGTAGAAACTCGCCCGATTACAACGGTATGTGTATTTTTTAGCTAGGCCATTCTGGTTAAGCGTTTGGAGCAGCAGAAGTGCGAAAAATTTGTTGTGTTCTCAACCATTTCTTGGCTTCAATCTCCCATATCTCGCGAACGGATTGACCTAACCCAAAAATTCCAATTGCATCTGAAAGCAGAAACTCGCCCGATTACAACGGTATGTGTATTTTTTCCCTAGGCCATTCTGGTTAAGCGTTTGGAGCAGCAGAAGTGCGAAAACTTTGTTGTCTTCTTAACCATTTCTTGGCTTCAAACTCCCATATCTCGCGAACAGATTGACCTAACCCAAAAATTCCTGTTGCGTGTGAAAGTAAAAACTCGCCCGATTACAACGGTATGTGTATTTTTTCCCTAGGCCATTCTGGTTAAGCGTTTGGATCAGTAGAATTGCGAAAAGTGTTTTGCCTTCTCTACCATTTCTTGGCTTCAAACTCCGATATCTCGCGAACGGATTGACCTAACCCAAAAATTCCAATTGCATCTGAAAGCAGAAACTCGCCCGATTACAACGGTATGTGTATTTTTTCCCTAGGCCATTCTGGTTAAGCGTTTGGATCAGCAGAATTGCGAAAAATTGTATGCCTTCTCAACCATTTCTTGGCTTCAAACTGCCATATCTCGCGAACAGATTGACCTTACCCAAAAATTCCTGTTGCGTGTGAAAGTAAAAACTCGCCCGATTACAACGGTATGTGTATTTCTTGCCTAGGCCATTCGGTTCAGTGTTTGGAGCGGCAGAATTGCGAAAAATTTTTCGCCTTCTCAACCATTTCTTGGCTTCAAACTCCCATATCTCGCGAACGGATTGACCTAACCCAAAAATTCCTGTTGCGTCTTTAAGTAGAAACTCGCCCGATTACAACGGTATGTGTATTTTTTAGCTAGGCCATTCTGGTTAAGCGTTTGGAGCAGCAGAAGTGCGAAAAATTTGTTGTCTTCTCAACCATTACTTAGCTTCAAACTCCCATATCTCGCGAACGGATTGACCTAACCCAAAAATTCCTTTTGCGTCTGAAAGTAGAAACTCGCCCGATTACAACGGTACGTGTATTTTTTTTCTAGGCCATTCTGGTTAAGCGTTTGGAGCAGCAGAAGTGCGAAAACTTTGTTGTCTTCTTAACCATTTCTTGGCTTCAAACTGCCATATCTCGCGAACGGATTGACCTAACCCAAAAATTCCTGTTGCGTCTTTAAGTAGAAACTCGCCCGATTACAACGGTATGTGTATTTTTTAGCTAGGCCATTCTGGTTAAGCGTTTGGAGCAGCAGAAGTGCGAAAAATTTTTTGCCTTCTCAACCATTTCTTGGCTTCAAACTCCCATATCTCGCGAACAGATTGACCTAACCCAAAAATTCCTGTTGCGTGTGAAATTAAAAACTCGCCCGATTACAACGGTATGTGTATTTTTTCCCTAGGCCATTCTGGTTAAGCGTTTGGATCAGCAGAATTGCGAAAAATTGTATGCCTTCTCTACCATTTCTTGGCTTCAAACTCCGATATCTCGCGAACGGATTGACCTAACCCAAAAATTCCAATTGCATCTGAAAGTAGAAACTCGCCCGATTACAACGGTATGTGTTTTTTTTCCCAAGGCCATTCTGTTAAGCGTTTGGATCAGCAGAATTGCGAAAAATTGTATGCCTTCTCAACCATTTCTTGGCTTCAAACTCCCATATCTAGCGAACGGATTGACCTAACCCAAAAATTCCTGTTGCGTCTTTAAGTAGAAACTCGCCCGATTACAAAGGTATGTGTATTTTTTCCCTAGGCCATTCTGGTTAAGCGTTTGGAGCAGCAGAAGTGCGAAAACATTGTTGTCTTCTTAACCATTACTTGGCTTCAAACTCCCATATCTCGCGAACGGATTGACCTAACCCAAAAATTCCTGTTGCGTGTGAAAGTAAAAACTCGCCCGATTACAACGGTATGTGTATTTTTTCCCTAGGCCATTCTGGTTAAGCGTTTGGATCAGTAGAACTGCGAAAAATGTTTTGCCTTCTCTACCATTTCTTGGCTTCAAACTCCGATATCTCGCGAACGGATTGACCTAACCCAAAAATTGCAATTGCATCTGAAAGTAGAAACTCGCCCGATTACAACGGTATGTGTTTTTTTTCCCTAGGCCATTCTGTTAAGCGTTTGGATCAGCAGAATTGCGAAAAATTGTATGCCTTCTCAACCATTTCTTGGCTTCAAACTCCCATATCTCGCGAACGGATTGACCTAACCCAAAAATTCCTGTTGCGTCTTTAAGTAGAAACTCGCCCGATTACAAAGGTATGTGTATTTTTTCCCTAGGCCATTCTGGTTAAGCGTTTGGAGCAGCAGAAGTGCGAAAACATTGTTGTCTTCTTAACCATTACTTGGCTTCAAACTCCCATATCTCGCGAACGGATTGACCTAACCCAAAAATTCCTGTTGCGTGTGAAAGTAAAAACTCGCCCGATTACAACGGTATGTGTATTTTTTCCCTAGGCCATTCTGGTTAAGCGTTTGGATCAGTAGAACTGCGAAAAATGTTTTGCCTTCTCTACCATTTCTTGGCTTCAAACTCCGATATCTCGCGAACGGATTGACCTAACCCAAAAATTGCAATTGCATCTGAAAGTAGAAACTCGCCCGATTACAACGGTATGTGTATTTTTTCCCTAGGCCATTCTGGTTAAGTGTTTGGAGCGGCAGAATTGCGAAAAATTTTTTGCCTACTCAACCATTTCTTGGCTTCAAACTCCCATATCTCGCGAACGGATTGACCTAACCCAAAAATTCCTGTTGCGTGTGAAAGTAAAAACTCGCCCGATTACAACGGTATGTGTATTTTTTCCCTAGCCCATTCTGATTAAGCGTTTGGAGCAGCAGAATTGCGAAAAACTTGTTGTCTTCTCAACCATTTCTTAGCTTCAAAGTCCCATATCTCGCGAACGGATTGACCTAACCCAAAAATTCCTATTGCATCTGAAAGTAGAAACTCGCCCGATTACAACGGTATGTGTATTTTTTCCCTAGGCCATTCTGGTTAAGCGTTTGGAGCAGCAGAATTGCGAAAAACTTGTTGTCTTCTCAACCATTTCTTAGCTTCAAAGTCCCATATCTCGCGAACGGATTGACCTAACCCAAAAATTCCTATTGCATCTGAAAGTAGAAACTCGCCCGATTACAACGGTATGTGTATTTTTTCCCTAGGCCATTCTGGTTAAGCGTTTGGATCAGCAGAATTGCGAAAAATTGTATGCCTTCTCAACCATTTCTTGGCTTCAAACTCCCATATCTCGCGAACAGATTGACCTAACCCAAAAATTCCTGTTGCGTGTGAAAGTAAAAACTCGCCCGATTACAACGGTATGTGTATTTTTTCCCTAGGCCATTCTGGTTAAGCGTTTGGATCAGCAGAATTGCGAAAAATTGTATGCCTTCTCAACCATTTCTTGGCTTCAAACTCCCATATCTCGCGAACAGATTGACCTAACCCAAAAATTCCTGTTGCGTGTGAAAGTAAAAACTCGCCCGATTACAACGGTATGTGTATTTTTTCGCTAGGCCATTCTGGTTAAGCGTTTGGAGCAGCAGAAGTGCGAAAAATTTGTTGTCTTCTCAACCATTTCTTGGCTTCAAACCCCCATATCTCCCGAACGGATTGACCTACCCCAAAAAATCCTATTGCATCTGAAGGTAGAAACTCGCCCGATTACAAAGGTATGTGTATTTTTTCCCTAGCCCATTCTGATTAAGCGTTTGGAGCAGCAGAATTGCGAAAAATTTGTTGTCTTCTCAACCATTTCTTAGCTTCAAAGTCCCATATCTCGCGAACGGATTGACCTAACCCAAAAATTCCTATTGCATCTGAAAGTAGAAACTCGCCCGATTACAACGGTATATGTATTTTTTCCCTAGGCCATTCTGGTTAAGCGTTTGGATCAGTAGAATTGTGAAAAATGTTTTGCCTTCTCTACCATTTCTTGGCTTCAAACTCCGATATCTCGCGAACGGATTGACCTAATCCAAAAATTCCAATTGCATCTGAAAGTAGAAACTCGCACGATTACAACGGTATGTGTTTTTTTCCCCTAGGCCATTCTGGTTAAGCGTTTGGATCAGCAGAATTGCGAAAAATGTTTTGTCTTCTCTACCATTTCTTGGCTTCAAACTCACATATCTCGCGAACGGATTGACCTAACCCAAAAATTCCTATTGCATCTGAAAGTAGAAACTCGCCCGATTACAACGGTATGTGTATTTTTTCCCTAGGCCATTCTGATTAAGCGTTTGGATCAGCAGAATTGCGAAAAATTGTATGCCTTCTCAACCATTTCTTGGCTTCAAACTCCCATATCTCGCGAACAGATTGACCTAACCCAAAAATTCCTGTTGCGTGTGAAAGTAAAAACTGGCCCGATTACAACGGTATGTGTATTTTTTCCCTAGCCCATTCTGGTTAAGCGTTTGGAGCAGCAGAAGTGCGAAATATTTGTTGTCTTCTCAACCATTTCTTGGCTTCAAAGTCCCATATCACGCGAACGGATTGACCTAACCCAAAAATTCCTAGTGCATCTGAAAGTAGAAACTCGCCCGATTACAACGGTATGTGTATTCTTTCCCTAGGCCATTCTGGTTAAGCGTTTGGAGCAGCAGAAGTGCGAAAAATTTGTTGTCTTCTCAACCATTTCTTGGCTTCAAACTCCCATATCTCCCGAACGGATTGACCTAACCCAAAAATTCCTATTGCATCTGAAAGTAGAAACTCGCCCGATTACAAACGTATGTGTATTTTTTGCCTAGGCCATTCTGGTTAAGCGTTTGGAGCAGCAGAATTGCGAAAAATTTTTTGCCTTCTCTACCATTTCTTGGCTTCAAACTCCCATATCTCGCGAACGGATTGACCTAACCCAAAAATTTCTGTTGCATCTGAAAGTAGAAACACGCCCGATTACAACGGAATGTGTATTTTTTCCCTAGGCCATTCTGGTTAAGCGTTTGGATCAGCAGAATTGCGAAAAATTTTTTGCCTTCTCAACCATTTCTTGGCTTCAAACACCCACATCTCGCGAACGGATTGACCTAACCCAAAAATTCCTGTTGCGTGTGAAAGTAGAAACTCGCCCGATTACAACGGTATGTGTATTTTTTCCCTAGCCCATTCTGGTTAAGCGTTTGGAGCAGCAGAATTGTGAAAAATTTTTTGCCTTCTCTACCATTTCTTGGCTTCAAACTCCCATATCACGCGAACAGATTGACCTGACCCAAAAATTCCTGTTGCGTGTGAAAGTAAAAACTCGCCCGATTACAACGGTATGTGTATTTTTTCCCTAGGCCATTCTGGTTAAGTGTTTGGAGCGGCGGAATTGCGAAAAATTTTTTGCCTTCTCAACCATTTTTTGGCTTCAAACTCCCATATCTCGCAAACGGAATGACCTAACCCAAAAATTCCTGTTGCGTCTTTAAGTAGAAACTCGCCCGATTACAAATGTATGTGTATTTTTTCCCTAGGCCATTCTGGTTAAGCGGTTGGAGCAGCAGAAGTGCGAAAAATTTGTTGTCTTCTCCACCATTTCTTGGCTTCAAACTCCCATATCTCGCGAACGGATTGACCTAGCCCAAAAATTTCTGTTGCATCTGAAAGTCGAAACACGCCCGATTACAACGGTATGTGTATTTTTTCCCTAGTCCATTCTGGTTAAGCGTTTGGAGCAGCAGAAGTGCGAAAAATTTTTTGCCTTCTCAACCATTTCTTGGCTTCAAACACCCATATCTCGCGAACGGATTGACCTAACCCAAAAATTCCTGTTGCGTGTGAAAGTAGAAACTCGCCCGATTACAAAGGTATGTGTATTTTTTCCCTAGGCCATTCTGGTTAAGCGTTTGGAGCAGCAGAATTGCGAAAAATTTTTTGCCTTCTCAACCATTCCTTGTCTTCAAACTCCCATATCTCGCGAACGGATTGACCTAACCCAAAAATTCCTATTGTAACTGAAAGTGGAAACTCGCCCGATAACAACGGTATGTGTATTTTTTCCCTAGGCAACTCTGGTTAAGCATTTGAAGCAGCAGAATTGCGAAAAAATTTTTGCCGTCTCAACCATTTCTTAGCTTCAAAGTCGCATATCTCGCGAACGGATTGACATAACCCAAAAATTCCTATTGCATCTGAAAGTCGAATCTCGCCCGATTACAACGGTATGTGTATTTTTTGCCTAGGCCATTCTGGTTAAGCATTTGAAGCAGCAGAATTGCGAAAAAATTTTTGCCGTCTCAACCATTTCTTAGCTTCAAAGTCGCATATCTCGCGAACGGATTGACATAACCCAAAAATTCCTATTGCATCTGAAAGTCGAATCTCGCCCGATTACAACGGTATGTGTATTTTTTGCCTAGGCCATTCTGGTTAAGCGTTTGGAGCAGCAGAATTGTGAAAAATTTTTTGCCTTCTCTACCATTTCTTGGCTTCAAACTCCCATATCTCGCGAACGGATTGACCTAACCCAAAAATTTCTGTTGCATCTGAAAGTAGAAACACGCCCGATTACAACGGAATGTGTATTTTTTCCCTAGGCCATTCTGGTTAAGCGTTTGGATCAGCAGAATTGCGAAAAATTTTTTGCCTTCTCAACCATTTCTTGGCTTCAAACACCCATATCTCGCGAACGGATTGACCTAACCCAAAAATTCCTGTTGCGTGTGAAAGTAGAAACTCGCCCGATTACAACGGTATGTGTATTTTTTCCCTAGCCCATTCTGGTTAAGCGTTTGGAGCAGCAGAATTGTGAAAAATTTTTTGCCTTCTCTACCATTTCTTGGCTTCAAACTCCCATATCACGCGAACAGATTGACCTAACCCAAAAATTCCTGTTGCGTGTGAAAGTAAAAACTCGCCCGATTACAACGGTATGTGTATTTTTTCCCTAGGCCATTCTGGTTAAGTGTTTGGAGCGGCGGAATTGCGAAAAATTTTTTGCCTTCTCAACCATTTTTTGGCTTCAAACTCCCATATCTCGCAAACGGAATGACCTAACCCAAAAATTTCTATTGCATCTGAAAGTAGAAACACGCCCGATTACAAGGGTATGTGTATTTATTCCCTAGGCCATTCTGGTTAAGCGTTTGGAGCAGCAGAATTGCGAAAAATTCTTTGCCTTCTCAACCATTCCTTGTCTTCAAACTCCCATATCTCGCGAACGGATTGACCTAACCCAAAAATTCCTGTTGCGTCTTTAAGTAGAAACTCGCCCGATTACAAAGGTATGTGTATTTTTTCCCTAGGCCATTCTGGTTAAGCGTTTGGAGCAGCAGAAGTGCGAAAAATTGTATGCCTTCTCAACCATTTCTTGGCTTCAAACTCCCATATCTCGCGAACGGATTGACCTAACCCAAAAATTCCTGTTGCGTGTGAAAGTAAAAACTCGCCCGATTACAACGGCATGTGAATTTTTTCCCTAGCCCATTCTGATTAAGCGTTTGGAGCAGCAGAATTGCGAAAAATTTGTTGTCTTCTCAACCATTTCTTAGCTTCAAAGTCCTATATCTCGCGAACGGATTGACCTAACCCAAAAATTCAAATTGCATCTGAAAGTAGAAACTCGCCCGATTACAACGGTATGTGTTTTTTTTCCCTAGGCCATTCTGTTAAGCGTTTGGATCAGCAGATTTGCGAAAAATTGTATGCCTTCTCAACCATTTCTTGGCTTCAAACTCCCATATCTCGCGAACGGATTGACCTAACCCAAAAATTCCTGTTGCGTCTTTAAGTAGAAACTCGCCCGATTACAAAGGTATGTGTATTTTTTCCCTAGGCCATTCTGGTTAAGCGTTTGGAGCAGCAGAAGTGCGAAAACTTTGTTGTCTTCTTAACCATTACTTGGCTTCAAACTCCCATATCTCGCGAACGGATTGACCTAACCCAAAAATTCCTGTTGCGTGTGAAAGTAAAAACTCGCCCGATTACAACGGTATGTGTATTTTCTCCCTAGCCCATTCTGATTAAGCGTTTGGAGCAGCAGAATTGCGAAAAATTTGTTGTCTTCTCAATCATTTCTTAGCTTCAAAGTCCCATATCTCGCGAACGGATTGACCTAACCCAAAAATTCCTATTGCATCTGAAAGTAGAAACTCGCCCGATTACAGCGGTATGTGTATTTTTTCCCTAGGCCATTCTGGTTAAGCGTTTGGATCAGTAGAATTGCGAAAAATGTTTTGCCTTCTCTACAATTTCTTGGTTTCAAACTCCGATATCTCGCGAACGGATTGACCTAACCCAAAAATTCCAATTGCATCTGAAAGTAGAAACTCGCCCGATTACAACGGTATGTGTATTTTTTCCCTAGGCCATTCTGGTTAAGCGTTTGGATCAGCAGAATTGCGAAAAATTGTATGCCTTCTCAACCATTTCTTGGCTTCAAACTCCCATATCTCGCGAACGGATTGACCTAACCCAAAAATTCCTGTTGCGCCTTTAAGTAGAAACTCGCCCGATTACAACGGTATGTGTATTTTTTCCCAAGGCCATTCTGGTTAAGCGTTTGGAGCAGCAGAAGTGCGAAAAATTTGTTGTCTTCTCAACCATTTCTTGGCTTCAAACTCACATATCTCCCGAACGGATTGACCTAACCCAAAAATTCCTATTGCATCTGAAAGTCGAAACTCGCCCGATTACAACAGTATGTGTATTTTTTCCCTGGGCCATTCTGGTTAAGCGTTTGGATCAGCAGAATTGCGAAAAATTGTATGCCTTCTCAACCATTTCTTGGCTTCAAACTCCCATATCTCGCGAACGGATTGACCTAACCCAAAAATTCCTGTTGCGTGTGAAAGTAAAAACTCGCCCGATTACAACGGCATGTGAATTTTTTCCCTAGCCCATTCTGATTAAGCGTTTGGAGCAGCAGAATTGCGAAAAATTTGTTGTCTTCTCAACCATTTCTTAGCTTCAAAGTCCTATATCTCGCGAACGGATTGACCTAACCCAAAAATTCAAATTGCATCTGAAAGTAGAAACTCGCCCGATTACAACGGTATGTGTTTTTTTTCCCTAGGCCATTCTGGTTAAGCGTTTGGATCAGCAGAATTGCGAAAAATTGTATGCCTTCTCAACCATTTCTTGGCTTCAAACTCCCATATCTCGCGAACAGATTGACCTAACCCAAAAATTCCTGTTGCGTGTGAAAGTAAAAACTCGCCCGATTACAAGGGTATGTGTATTTTTCCCCTAGGCCATTCTGGTTAAGTGTTTGGAGCGGCAGAATTGCGAAAAATTTTTTGCCTTCTCAACCATTTCTTGGCTTCAAACTCCCATATCTCGCGAACGGATTGACCTAACCCAAAAATTCCTGTTGCGTGTGAAAGTAAAAACTCGCCCGATTACAACGGTATGTGTATTTTTTCCCTAGCCCATTCTGATTAAGCGTTTGGAGCAGCAGAATTGCGAAAAACTTGTTGTCTTCTGAACCATTTCTTAGCTTCAAAGTCCCATATCTCGCGAACGGATTGACCTAACCCAAAAATTCCTGTTGCGTGTGAAAGTAAAAACTCGCCCGATTACAACGGTATGTGTATTTTTTCCCTAGGCCATTCTGGTTAAGTGTTTGGAGCGGCAGAATTGCGAAAAATTGTATGCCTTCTCAACCATTTCTTGGCTTCAAACTCCCATATCTCGCGAACGGATTGACCTAACCCAAAAATTTCTGTTGCGTCTTTAAGTAGAAACTCGCCCGATTACAAAGGTATGTGTATTTTTTCCCCGGGCCATTCTGGTTAAGCGTTTGGAGCATCAGAATTGCGAAAAATTTTTTGCCTTCTCAACCATTCCTTGTCTTCAAACTCCCATATCACGCGAACAGATTGACCTAACCCAAAAATTCCTTTTGCGTGTGAAAGTAAAAACTCGCCCGATTACAACGGTATGTGTATTTTTTCCCTAGGCCATTCTGGTTAAGTGTTTGGAGCGGCAGAATTGCGAAAAATTTTTTGCCTTCTCAACCATTTCTTGGCTTCAAACTCCCATATCTCGCGAACGGATTGACCTAACCCAAAAATTCCTGTTGCGTGTGAAAGTAAAAACTCGCCCGATTACAGCGGTATGTGTATTTTTTCCCTAGCCCATTCTGATTAAGCGTTTGGAGCAGCAGAATTGCGAAAAATTTGTTGTCTTCTCAACCATTCCTTAGCTTCAAAGTCCCATATCTCGCGAACGGATTGACCTAACCCAAAAATTCCTATTGCATCTGAAAGTAGAAACTCGCCCGATTACAACGGTATGTGTATTTTTTCCCTAGGCCATTCTGGTTAAGCGTTTGGATCAGCAGAATTGCGAAAAATTGTATGCCTTTTCAACCATTTCTTGGCTTCAAACTCCCATATCTCGCGAACAGATTGACCTAACCCAAAAATTCCTGTTGCGTGTGAAAGTAAAAACTCGCCCGATTACAACGGTAAGTGTATTTTTTCCCTAGGCCATTCTGGTTAAGCGTTTGGATCAGTAGAATTGCGAAAAATGTTTTGCCTTCTCTACCATTTCTTGGCTTCAAACTCCGATATCTCGCGAACGGATTGACCTAACCCAAAAATTCCAATTGCATCTGAAAGTAGAAACTCGCCCGATTACAACGGTATGTGTTTTTTTTCCCTAGGCCATTCTGTTAAGCGTTTGGATCAGCAGAATTGCGAAAAATTGTATGCCTCCTCAACCATTTCTTGGCTTCAAACTCCCATATCTCGCGAACGGATTGACCTAACCCAAAAATTCCTGTTGCGTCTTTAAGTAGAAACTCGCCCGATTACAAAGGTATGTGTATTTTTTCCCTAGGCTATTCTGGTTAAGCGTTTGGAGAAGCAGAAGTGCGAAAACTTTGTTGTCTTCTTAACCATTACTTGGCTTCAAACTCCCATATCTCGCGAACGGATTGACCTAACCCAAAAATTCCTGTTGCGTGTGAAAGTAAAAACTCGCCCGATTACAACGGTATGTGTATTTTTTCCCTAGGCCATTCTGGTTAAGCGTTTGGATCAGTAGAATTGCGAAAAATGTTTTGCCTTCTCTACCATTTCTTGGCTTCAAACTCCGATATCTCGCGAACGGATTGACCTAACCGAAAAATTGCAATTGCATCTGAAAGTAGAAACTCGCCCGATTACAACGGTATGTGTTTTTTTTCCCTAGGCCATTCTGGTTAACCGTTTGGATCAGCAGAATTGCGAAAAATTGTATGCCTTCTCAACCATTTCTTGGCTTCAAACTCCCATATCTCGCGAACAGATTGACCTAACCCAAAAATTCCTGTTGCGTGTGAAAGTAAAAACTCGCCCGATTACAACGGTATGTGTATTGTTTCCCTAGGGCATTCTGGTTAAGTGTTTGGAGCGGCAGAATTGCGAAAAATTTTTTGCCTTCTCAACCATTTCTTGGCTTCAAACTCCCATATCTCGCGAACGGATTGACCTAACCCAAAAATTCCTGTTGCGTGTGAAAGTAAAAACTCGCCCGATTACAACGGTATGTGTATTTTTTCCCTAGCCCATTCTGATTAAGCGTTTGGAGCAGCAGAATTGCGAAAAACTTGTTGTCTTCTCAACCATTTCTTAGCTTCAAAGTCCCATATCTCGCGAACGGATTGACCTAACCCAAAAATTCCTATTGCATCTGAAAGTAGAAACTCGCCCGATTACAACGGTATGTGTATTTTTTCCCTAGGCCATTCTGGTTAAGCGTTTGGATCAGCAGAATTGCGAAAAATTGTATGCCTTCTCAACCATTTCTTGGCTTCAAACTCCCATATCTCGCGAACAGATTGACCTAACCCAAAAATTCCTGTTGCGTGTGAAAGTAAAAACTCGCCCGATTACAACGGTATGTGTATTTTTTCCCTAGGCCATTCTGGTTAAGTGTTTGGAGCGGCAGAATTGCGAAAAATTTTTTGCCTTCTCAACCATTTCTTGGCTTCAAACTCCCATATCTCGCGAACGGATTGACCTAACCCAAAAATTCCTGTTGCGTCTTTAAGTAGAAACTCGCCCGATTACAACGGTATGTGTATTTTTTCGCTAGGCCATTCTGGTTAAGCGTTTGGATCAGCAGAATTGCGAAAAATTGTATGCCTTCTCAACCATTTCTTGGCTTCAAACTCCCATATCTCCCGAACGGATTGACCTACCCCAAAAAATCCTATTGCATCTGAAGGTAGAAACTCGCCCGATTACAAAGGTATGTGTATTTTTTCCCTAGCCCATTCTGATTAAGCGTTTGGAGCAGCAGAATTGCGAAAAATTTGTTGTCTTCTCAACCATTTCTTAGCTTCAAAGTCCCATATCTCGCGAACGGATTGACCTAACCCAAAAATTCCTATTGCATCTGAAAGTAGAAACTCGCCCGATTACAACGGTATATGTATTTTTTCCCTAGGCCATTCTGGTTAAGCGTTTGGATCAGTAGAATTGCGAAACATGTTTTGCCTTCTCTACCATTTCTTGGCTTCAAACTCCGATATCTCGCGAACGGATTGACCTAATCCAAAAATTCCGATTGCATCTGAAAGTAGAAACTCGCCCGATTACAACGGTATGTGTTTTTTTTCCCTAGCCCATTCTGGTTAAGCGTTTGGAGCAGCAGAAGTGCGAAAAATTTGTTGTCTTCTCAACCATTTCTTGGCTTCAAAGTCCCATATCTCGCGAACGGATTGACCTAACCCAAAAATTCCTAGTGCATCTGAAAGTAGAAACTCGCCCGATTACAAAGGTATGTGTATTTTTTCCCTAGGCCATTCTGGTTAAGCGTTTGGAGCAGCAGAATTGTGAAAAATTTTTTGCCTTCTCTACCATTTCTTGGCTTCAAACTCCCATATCTCGCGAACGGATTGACCTAACCCAAAAATTTCTGTTGCATCTGAAAGTAGAAACACGCCCGATTACAACGGAATGTGTATTTTTTCCCTAGGCCATTCTGGATAAGCGTTTGGATCAGCAGAATTGCGAAAAATTTTTTGCATTCTCAACCATTTCTTGGCTTCAAACTCCCATATCTCGCGAACGGATTGACCTAACCCAAAAATTCCTGTTGCGTGTGAAAGTAGAAACTCGCCCGTTTACAACGGTATGTGTATTTTTTCCCTAGCCCATTCTGGTTAAGCGTTTGGAGCAGCAGAAGTGCGAAAAATTGTATGCCTTCTCAACCATTTCTTGGCTTCAAACTCCCATATCACGCGAACAGATTGACCTAACCCAAAAATTCCTGTTGCGTGTGAAAGTAAAAACTCGCCCGATTACAACGGTATGTGTATTTTTTCTCTAGGCCATTCTGGTTAAGTGTTTGGAGCGGCAGAATTGCGAAAAATTTTTTGCCTTCTCAACCATTTCTTGGCTTCAAACTCCCATATCTCGCGAACGGATTGACCTAACCCAAAAATTCCTGTTGCGTCTTTAAGTAGAAACTCGCCCGATTACAACGGTATGTGTATTTTTTCGCTAGGCCATTCTGGTTAAGCGTTTGGATCAGCAGAATTGCGAAAAATTGTATGCCTTCTCAACCATTTCTTGGCTTCAAACTCCCATATCTCCCGAACGGATTGACCTACCCCAAAAAATCCTATTGCATCTGAAGGTAGAAACTCGCCCGATTACAAAGGTATGTGTATTTTTTCCCTAGCCCATTCTGATTAAGCGTTTGGAGCAGCAGAATTGCGAAAAATTTGTTGTCTTCTCAACCATTTCTTAGCTTCAAAGTCCCATATCTCGCGAACGGATTGACCTAACCCAAAAATTCCTATTGCATCTGAAAGTAGAAACTCGCCCGATTACAACGGTATATGTATTTTTTCCCTAGGCCATTCTGGTTAAGCGTTTGGATCAGTAGAATTGCGAAACATGTTTTGCCTTCTCTACCATTTCTTGGCTTCAAACTCCGATATCTCGCGAACGGATTGACCTAATCCAAAAATTCCGATTGCATCTGAAAGTAGAAACTCGCCCGATTACAACGGTATGTGTTTTTTTTCCCTAGCCCATTCTGGTTAAGCGTTTGGAGCAGCAGAAGTGCGAAAAATTTGTTGTCTTCTCAACCATTTCTTGGCTTCAAAGTCCCATATCTCGCGAACGGATTGACCTAACCCAAAAATTCCTAGTGCATCTGAAAGTAGAAACTCGCCCGATTACAAAGGTATGTGTATTTTTTCCCTAGGCCATTCTGGTGAAGCGTTTGGAGCAGCAGAATTGTGAAAAATTTTTTGCCTTCTCTACCATTTCTTGGCTTCAAACTCCCATATCTCGCGAACGGATTGACCTAACCCAAAAATTTCTGTTGCGTGTGAAAGTAAAAACTCGCCCGATTACAACGGTATGTGTATTTTTTCTCTAGGCCATTCTGGTTAAGTGTTTGGAGCGGCAGAATTGCGAAAAATTTTTTGCCTTCTCAACCATTTCTTGGCTTCAAACTCCCATATCTCGCGAACGGATTGACCTAACCCAAAAATTCCTGTTGCGTCTTTAAGTAGAAACTCGCCCGATTACAAAGGTATGGGTATTTTTTCCCTAGGCCATTCTGGTTAAGCATTTGGAACAGCAGAATTGCGAAAAATTTTTTGCCTTCTCAAACATTCCTTGTCTTCAAACTCCCATATCTCGCGAACGGATTGACCTAACCCAAAAATTCCTATTGTAACTGAAAGTAGAAACTCGGCCGATTACAACGGTATGTGTATTTTTTCCCAAGGCCATTCTGGTTAAGCGTTTGGATCAGCAGAATTGCGAAAAATTGTATGCCTTCTCAACCATTTCTTGGCTTCAAACTCCCATATCTCGCGAACGGATTGACCTAACCCAAAAATTCCTGTTGCGTGTGAAAGTAAAAACTCGCCCGGTTACAACGGTATGTGTATTTTTTCCCTAGCCCATTCTGATTAAGCGTTTGGAGCAGCAGAATTGCGAAAAATTTGTTGTCTTCTCAACCATTTCTTAGCTTCAAAGTCCCATATCTCGCGAACGGATTGACCTAACCCAAAAATTCCTATTGCATCTGAAAGTAGAAACTCGCCCGATTACAGCGGTATGTGTATTTTTTCCCTAGGCCATTCTGGTTAAGCGTTTGGATCAGTAGAATTGCGAAAAATGTTTTGCCTTCTCTACCATTTCTTGGCTTCAAACTCCGATATCTCGCGAACGGATTGACCTAACCCAAAAATTCCAATTGCATCTGAAAGTAGAAACTCGCCCGATTACAACGGTATGTGTATTTTTTCCCTAGGCCATTCTGGTTAAGCGTTTGGATCAGCAGAATTGCGAAAAATTGTATGCCTTCTCAACCATTTCTTGGCTTCCAACTCCCATATCTCGCGAACGGATTGACCTAACCCAAAAATTCCTGTTGCATCTGAAAGTAGAAACTCGCCCGATTACAACGGTATGTGTATTTTTTCCCTAGGCCATTCTGGTTAAGCGTTTGGATCAGCAGAATTGCGAAAAATTGTATGCCTTTTCAACCATTTCTTGGCTTCAAACTCCCATATCTCGCGAACAGATTGACCTAACCCAAAAATTCCTGTTGCGTGTGAAAGTAAAAACTCGCCCGATTACAACGGTAAGTGTATTTTTTCCCTAGGCCATTCTGGTTAAGCGTTTGGATCAGTAGAATTGCGAAAAATGTTTTGCCTTCTCTACCATTTCTTGGCTTCAAACTCCGATATCTCGCGAACGGATTGACCTAACCCAAAAATTCCAATTGCATCTGAAAGTAGAAACTCGCCCGATTACAACGGTATGTGTTTTTTTTCCCTAGGCCATTCTGTTAAGCGTTTGGATCAGCAGAATTGCGAAAAATTGTATGCCTTCTCAACCATTTCTTGGCTTCAAACTCCCATATCTCGCGAACGGATTGACCTAACCCAAAAATTCCTGTTGCGTCTTTAAGTAGAAACTCGCCCGATTACAAAGGTATGTGTATTTTTTCCCTAGGCCATTCTGGTTAAGCGTTTGGAGAAGCAGAAGTGCGAAAACTTTGTTGTCTTCTTAACCATTACTTGGCTTCAAACTCCCATATCTCGCGAACGGATTGACCTAACCCAAAAATTCCTGTTTCGTGTGAAAGTAAAAACTCGCCCGATTACAACGGTATGTGTATTTTTTCCCTAGGCCATTCTGGTTAAGCGTTTGGATCAGTAGAATTGCGAAAAATGTTTTGCCTTCTCTACCATTTCTTGGCTTCAAACTCCCATATCTCGCGAACAGATTGACCTAACCCAAAAATTCCTGTTGCGTGTGAAAGTAAAAACTCGCCCGATTACAACGGTATGTGTATTTTTTCCCTAGGCCATTCTGGTTAAGTGTTTGGAGCGGCAGAATTGCGAAAAATTTTTTGCCTTCTCAACCATTTCTTGGCTTCAAACTCCCATATCACGCGAACAGATTGACCTAACCCAAAAATTCCTGTTGCGTGTGAAAGTAAAAACTCGCCCGATTACAACAGTATGTGTATTTTTTCTCTAGGCCATTCTGGTTAAGTGTTTGGAGCGGCAGAATTGCGAAAAATTTTTTGCCTTCTCAACCATTTCTTGGCTTCAAACTCCCATATCTCGCGAACGGATTGACCTAACCCAAAAATTCCTGTTGCGTCTTTAAGTAGAAACTCGCCCGATTACAAAGGTATGGGTATTTTTTCCCTAGGCCATTCTGGTTAAGCGTTTGGATCAGTAGAATTGCGAAAAATGTTTTGCCTTCTCTACAATTTCTTGGCTTCAAACTCCGATATCTCGCGAACGGATTGACCTAACCCAAAAATTCCAATTGCATCTGAAAGTAGAAACTCGCCCGATTACAACGGTATGTGTATTTTTTCCCTAGGCCATTCTGGTTAAGCGTTTGGATCAGCAGAATTGCGAAAAATTGTATGCCTTCTCAACCATTTCTTGGCTTCAAACTCCCATATCTCGCGAACGGATTGACCTAACCCAAAAATTCCTGTTCCGTCTTTAAGTAGAAACTCGCCCGATTACAACGGTATGTGTATTTTTTCCCAAGGCCGTTCTGGTTAAGCGTTTGGAGCAGCAGAAGTGCGAAAAATTTGTTGTCTTCTCAACCATTTCTTGGCTTCAAACTCCCATATCGCCCGAACGGATTGACCTAACCCAAAAATTCCTATTGCATCTGAAAGTCGAAACTCGCCCGATTACAACAGTATGTGTATTTTTTCCCTAGGCCATTCTGGTTAAGCGTTTGGATCAGCAGAATTGCGAAAAATTGTATGCCTTCTCAACCATTTCTTGGCTTCAAACTCCCATATCTCGCGAACAGATTGACCTAACCCAAAAATTCCTGTTGCGTGTGAAAGTAAAAACTCGCCCGATTACAACGGTATGTGTATTTTTTCCCTAGGCCATTCTGGTTAAGTGTTTGGAGCGGCAGAATTGCGAAAAATTTTTTGCCTTCTCAACCATTTCTTGGCTTCAAACTCCCATATCTCGCGAACGGATTGACCTAACCCAAAAATTCCTATTGCATCTGAAAGTAGAAACTCGCCCGATTACAACGGTATGTGTATTTTTTCCCTAGCCCATTCTGGTTAAGCGTTTGGAGCAGCAGAATTGCGAAAAATTGTATGCCTTTTCAACCATTTCTTGGCTTCAAACTCCCATATCTCGCGAACAGATTGACCTAACCCAAAAATTCCAATTGCATCTGAAAGTAGAAACTCGCCCGATTACAACGGTATGTGTTTTTTTTCCCTAGGCCATTCTGTTAAGCGTTTGGATCAGCAGAATTGCGAAAAATTGTATGCCTTCTCAACCATTTCTTGGCTTCAAACTCCCATATCTCGCGAACGGATTGACCTAACCCAAAAATTCCTGTTGCGTGTGAAAGTAAAAACTCGCCCGATTACAACGGTATGTGTATTTTTTCCCTAGGCCATTCTGGTTAAGTGTTTGGAGCGGCAGAATTGCGAAGAATTTTTTGCCTTCTCAACCATTTCTTGGCTTCAAACTCCCATATCTCGCGAACGGATTGACCTAACCCAAAAATTCCTATTGCATCTGAAAGTAGAAACTCGCCCGATTACAACGGTATGTGTATTTTTTCCCTAGCCCATTCTGGTTAAGCGTTTGGAGCAGCAGAATTGCGAAAAATTGTATGCCTTTTCAACCATTTCTTGGCTTCAAACTCCCATATCTCGCGAACAGATTGACCTAACCCAAAAATTCCAATTGCATCTGAAAGTAGAAACTCGCCCGATTACAACGGTATGTGTTTTTTTTCCCTAGGCCATTCTGTTAAGCGTTTGGATCAGCAGAATTGCGAAAAATTGTATGCCTTCTCAACCATTTCTTGGCTTCAAACTCCCATATCTCGCGAACGGATTGACCTAACCCAAAAATTCCTGTTGCGTCTTTAAGTAGAAACTCGCCCGATTACAAAGGTATGTGTATTTTTTCCCTAGGCCATTCTGGTTAAGCGTTTGGAGAAGCAGAAGTGCGAAAACTTTGTTGTCTTCTTAACCATTACTTGGCTTCAAACTCCCATATCTCGCGAACGGATTGACCTAACCCAAAAATTCCTGTTGCGTCTTTAAGTAGAAACTCGCCCGATTACAAAGGTATGGGTATTTTTTCCCTAGGCCATTCTGGTTAAGCGTTTGGATCAGTAGAATTGCGAAAAATGTTTTGCCTTCTCTACAATTTCTTGGCTTCAAACTCCGATATCTCGCGAACGGATTGACCTAACCCAAAAATTCCAATTGCATCTGAAAGTAGAAACTCTCCCGATTACAACGGTATGTGTATTTTTTCCCTAGGCCATTCTGGTTAAGCGTTTGGATCAGCAGAATTGCGAAAAATTGTATGCCTTCTCAACCATTTCTTGGCTTCAAACTCCCATATCTCGCGAACGGATTGACCTAACCCAAAAATTCCTGTTGCGTCTTTAAGTAGAAACTCGCCCGATTACAACGGTATGTGTATTTTTTCCCAAGGCCATTCTGGTTAAGCGTTTGGAGCAGCAGAAGTGCGAAAAATTTGTTGTCTTCTCAAGCATTTCTTGGCTTCAAACTCCCATATCGCCCGAACGGATTGACCTAACCCAAAAATTCCTATTGCATCTGAAAGTCGAAACTCGCCCGATTACAACAGTATGTGTATTTTTTCCCTAGGCCATTCTGGTTAAGCGTTTGGATCAGCAGAATTGCGAAAAATTGTATGCCTTCTCAACCATTTCTTGGCTTCAAACTCCCATATCACGCGAACAGATTGACCTAACCCAAAAATTCCTGTTGCGTGTGAAAGTAAAAACTCGCCCGATTACAACGGTATGTGTATTTTTTCCCTAGGCCATTCTGGTTAAGTGTTTGGAGCGGCAGAATTGCGAAAAATTTTTTGCCTTCTCAACCATTTCTTGGCTTCAAACTCCCATATCTCGCGAACGGATTGACCTAACCCAAAAATTCCTATTGCATCTGAAAGTAGAAACTCGCCCGATTACAACGGTATGTGTATTTTTTCCCTAGGCCATTCTGGTTAAGCGTTTGGATCAGCAGAATTGCGAAAAATTGTATGCCTTTTCAACCATTTCTTGGCTTCAAACTCCCATATCTCGCGAACAGATTGACCTAACCCAAAAATTCCTGTTGCGTGTGAAAGTAAAAACTCGCCCGATTACAACGGTAAGTGTATTTTTTCCCTAGGCCATTCTGGTTAAGCGTTTGGATCAGTAGAATTGCGAAAAATGTTTTGCCTTCTCTACCATTTCTTGGCTTCAAACTCCGATATCTCGCGAACGGATTGACCTAACCCAAAAATTCCAATTGCATCTGAAAGTAGAAACTCGCCCGATTACAACGGTATGTGTTTTTTTTCCCTAGGCCATTCTGTTAAGCGTTTGGATCAGCAGAATTGCGAAAAATTGTATGCCTTCTCAACCATTTCTTGGCTTCAAACTCCCATATCTCGCGAACGGATTGACCTAACCCAAAAATTCCTGTTGCGTCTTTAAGTAGAAACTCGCCCGATTACAAAGGTATGTGTATTTTTTCCATAGGCCATTCTGGTTAAACGTTTGGAGAAGCAGAAGTGCGAAAACTTTGTTGTCTTCTTAACCATTACTTGGCTTCAAACTCCCATATCTCGCGAACGGATTGACCTAACCCAAAAATTCCTGTTGCGTGTGAAAGTAAAAACTCGCCCGATTACAACGGTATGTGTTTTTTTTCCCTAGGCCATTCTGGTTAAGCGTTTGGATCAGCAGAATTGCGAAAAATTGTATGCCTTCTCAACCATTTCTTGGCTTCAAACTCCCATATCTCGCGAACAGATTGACCTAACCCAAAAATTCCTGTTGCGTGTGAAAGTAAAAACTCGCCCGATTACAACGGTATGTGTATTGTTTCCCTAGGCCATTCTGGTTAAGTGTTTGGAGCGGCAGAATTGCGAAAAATTTTTTGCCTTCTCAACCATTTCTTGGCTTCAAACTCCCATATCTCGCGAACGGATTGACCTAACCCAAAAATTCCTGTTGCGTGTGAAAGTAAAAACTCGCCCGATTACAACGGTATGTGTATTTTTTCCCTAGCCCATTCTGATTAAGCGTTTGGAGCAGCAGAATTGCGAAAAACTTGTTGTCTTCTCAACCATTTCTTAGCTTCAAAGTCCCATATCTCGCGAACGGATTGACCTAACCCAAAAATTCCTATTGCATCTGAAAGTAGAAACACGCCCGATTACAACGGTATGTGTATTTTTTCCCTAGGCCATTCTGGTTAAGCGTTTGGATCAGCAGAATTGCGAAAAATTGTATGCCTTCTCAACCATTTCTTGGCTTCAAACTCCCATATCTCGCGAACAGATTGACCTAACCCAAAAATTCCTGTTGCGTGTGAAAGTAAAAACTCGCCCGATTACAACGGTATGTGTATTTTTTCCCTAGGCCATTCTGGTTAAGTGTTTGGAGCGGCAGAATTGCGAAAAATTTTTTGCCTTCTCAACCATTTCTTGGCTTCAAACTCCCATATCTCGCGAACGGATTGACCTAACCCAAAAATTCCTGTTGCGTGTGAAAGTAAAAACTCGCCCGATTACAACGGTAAGTGTATTTTTTCCCTAGGCCATTCTGGTTAAGCGTTTGGATCAGTAGAATTGCGAAAAATGTTTTGCCTTCTCTACCATTTCTTGGCTTCAAACTCCGATATCTCGCGAACGGATTGACCTAACCCAAAAATTCCAATTGCATCTGAAAGTAGAAACTCGCCCGATTACAACGGTATGTGTTTTTTTTCCCTAGGCCATTCTGTTAAGCGTTTGGATCAGCAGAATTGCGAAAAATTGTATGCCTTCTCAACCATTTCTTGGCTTCAAACTCCCATATCTCGCGAACAGATTGACCTAACCCAAAAATTCCTGTTGCGTGTGAAAGTAAAAACTCGCCCGATTACAACGGTATGTGTATTGTTTCCCTAGGCCATTCTGGTTAAGTGTTTGGAGCGGCAGAATTGCGAAAAATTTTTTGCCTTCTCAACCATTTCTTGGCTTCAAACTCCCATATCTCGCGAACGGATTGACCTAACCCAAAAATTCCTGTTGCGTGTGAAAGTAAAAACTCGCCCGATTACAACGGTATGTGTATTTTTTCCCTAGCCCATTCTGATTAAGCGTTTGGAGCAGCAGAATTGCGAAAAACTTGTTGTCTTCTCAACCATTTCTTAGCTTCAAAGTCCCATATCTCGCGAACGGATTGACCTAACCCAAAAATTCCTATTGCATCTGAAAGTAGAAACACGCCCGATTACAACGGTATGTGTATTTTTTCCCTAGGCCATTCTGGTTAAGCGTTTGGATCAGCAGAATTGCGAAAAATTGTATGCCTTCTCAACCATTTCTTGGCTTCAAACTCCCATATCTCGCGAACAGATTGACCTAACCCAAAAATTCCTGTTGCGTGTGAAAGTAAAAACTCGCCCGATTACAACGGTATGTGTATTTTTTCCCTAGGCCATTCTGGTTAAGTGTTTGGAGCGGCAGAATTGCGAAAAATTTTTTGCCTTCTCAACCATTTCTTGGCTTCAAACTCCCATATCTCGCGAACGGATTGACCTAACCCAAAAATTCCTGTTGCGTGTGAAAGTAAAAACTCGCCCGATTACAACGGTAAGTGTATTTTTTCCCTAGGCCATTCTGGTTAAGCGTTTGGATCAGTAGAATTGCGAAAAATGTTTTGCCTTCTCTACCATTTCTTGGCTTCAAACTCCGATATCTCGCGAACGGATTGACCTAACCCAAAAATTCCAATTGCATCTGAAAGTAGAAACTCGCCCGATTACAACGGTATGTGTTTTTTTTCCCTAGGCCATTCTGTTAAGCGTTTGGATCAGCAGAATTGCGAAAAATTGTATGCCTTCTCAACCATTTCTTGGCTTCAAACTCCCATATCTCGCGAACGGATTGACCTAACCCAAAAATTCCTGTTGCGTCTTTAAGTAGAAACTCGCCCGATTACAAAGGTATGTGTATTTTTTCCCTAGGCCATTCTGGTTAAGCGTTTGGAGAAGCAGAAGTGCGAAAACTTTGTTGTCTTCTTAACCATTACTTGGCTTCAAACTCCCATATCTCGCGAACGGATTGACCTAACCCAAAAATTCCTGTTGCGTCTTTAAGTAGAAACTCGCCCGATTACAAAGGTATGGGTATTTTTTCCCTAGGCCATTCTGGTTAAGCGTTTGGATCAGTAGAATTGCGAAAAATGTTTTGCCTTCTCTACAATTTCTTGGCTTCAAACTCCGATATCTCGCGAACGGATTGACCTAACCCAAAAATTCCAATTGCATCTGAAAGTAGAAACTCTCCCGATTACAACGGTATGTGTATTTTTTCCCTAGGCCATTCTGGTTAAGCGTTTGGATCAGCAGAATTGCGAAAAATTGTATGCCTTCTCAACCATTTCTTGGCTTCAAACTCCCATATCTCGCGAACGGATTGACCTAACCCAAAAATTCCTGTTGCGTCTTTAAGTAGAAACTCGCCCGATTACAACGGTATGTGTATTTTTTCCCAAGGCCATTCTGGTTAAGCGTTTGGAGCAGCAGAAGTGCGAAAAATTTGTTGTCTTCTCAAGCATTTCTTGGCTTCAAACTCCCATATCGCCCGAACGGATTGACCTAACCCAAAAATTCCTATTGCATCTGAAAGTCGAAACTCGCCCGATTACAACAGTATGTGTATTTTTTCCCTAGGCCATTCTGGTTAAGCGTTTGGATCAGCAGAATTGCGAAAAATTGTATGCCTTCTCAACCATTTCTTGGCTTCAAACTCCCATATCACGCGAACAGATTGACCTAACCCAAAAATTCCTGTTGCGTGTGAAAGTAAAAACTCGCCCGATTACAACGGTATGTGTATTTTTTCCCTAGGCCATTCTGGTTAAGTGTTTGGAGCGGCAGAATTGCGAAAAATTTTTTGCCTTCTCAACCATTTCTTGGCTTCAAACTCCCATATCTCGCGAACGGATTGACCTAACCCAAAAATTCCTATTGCATCTGAAAGTAGAAACTCGCCCGATTACAACGGTATGTGTATTTTTTCCCTAGGCCATTCTGGTTAAGCGTTTGGATCAGCAGAATTGCGAAAAATTGTATGCCTTTTCAACCATTTCTTGGCTTCAAACTCCCATATCTCGCGAACAGATTGACCTAACCCAAAAATTCCTGTTGCGTGTGAAAGTAAAAACTCGCCCGATTACAACGGTAAGTGTATTTTTTCCCTAGGCCATTCTGGTTAAGCGTTTGGATCAGTAGAATTGCGAAAAATGTTTTGCCTTCTCTACCATTTCTTGGCTTCAAACTCCGATATCTCGCGAACGGATTGACCTAACCCAAAAATTCCAATTGCATCTGAAAGTAGAAACTCGCCCGATTACAACGGTATGTGTTTTTTTTCCCTAGGCCATTCTGTTAAGCGTTTGGATCAGCAGAATTGCGAAAAATTGTATGCCTTCTCAACCATTTCTTGGCTTCAAACTCCCATATCTCGCGAACGGATTGACCTAACCCAAAAATTCCTGTTGCGTCTTTAAGTAGAAACTCGCCCGATTACAAAGGTATGTGTATTTTTTCCATAGGCCATTCTGGTTAAACGTTTGGAGAAGCAGAAGTGCGAAAACTTTGTTGTCTTCTTAACCATTACTTGGCTTCAAACTCCCATATCTCGCGAACGGATTGACCTAACCCAAAAATTCCTGTTGCGTGTGAAAGTAAAAACTCGCCCGATTACAACGGTATGTATTTTTTTTCCCTAGGCCATTCTGGTTAAGCGTTTGGATCAGCAGAATTGCGAAAAATTGTATGCCTTCTCAACCATTTCTTGGCTTCAAACTCCCATATCTCGCGAACAGATTGACCTAACCCAAAAATTCCTGTTGCGTGTGAAAGTAAAAACTCGCCCGATTACAACGGTATGTGTATTGTTTCCCTAGGCCATTCTGGTTAAGTGTTTGGAGCGGCAGAATTGCGAAAAATTTTTTGCCTTCTCAACCATTTCTTGGCTTCAAACTCCCATATCTCGCGAACGGATTGACCTAACCCAAAAATTCCTGTTGCGTGTGAAAGTAAAAACTCGCCCGATTACAACGGTATGTGTATTTTTTCCCTAGCCCATTCTGATTAAGCGTTTGGAGCAGCAGAATTGCGAAAAACTTGTTGTCTTCTCAACCATTTCTTAGCTTCAAAGTCCCATATCTCGCGAACGGATTGACCTAACCCAAAAATTCCTATTGCATCTGAAAGTAGAAACACGCCCGATTACAACGGTATGTGTATTTTTTCCCTAGGCCATTCTGGTTAAGCGTTTGGATCAGCAGAATTGCGAAAAATTGTATGCCTTCTCAACCATTTCTTGGCTTCAAACTCCCATATCTCGCGAACAGATTGACCTAACCCAAAAATCCCTGTTGCGTGTGAAAGTAAAAACTCGCCCGATTACAACGGTATGTGTATTTTTTCCCTAGGCCATTCTGGTTAAGTGTTTGGAGCGGCAGAATTGCGAAAAATTTTTTGCCTTCTCAACCATTTCTTGGCTTCAAACTCCCATATCTCGCGAACGGATTGACCTAACCCAAAAATTCCTGTTGCGTGTGAAAGTAAAAACTCGCCCGATTACAACGGTAAGTGTATTTTTTCCCTAGGCCATTCTGGTTAAGCGTTTGGATCAGTAGAATTGCGAAAAATGTTTTGCCTTCTCTACCATTTCTTGGCTTCAAACTCCGATATCTCGCGAACGGATTGACCTAACCCAAAAATTCCAATTGCATCTGAAAGTAGAAACTCGCCCGATTACAACGGTATGTGTTTTTTTTCCCTAGGCCATTCTGTTAAGCGTTTGGATCAGCAGAATTGCGAAAAATTGTATGCCTTCTCAACCATTTCTTGGCTTCAAACTCCCATATCTCGCGAACGGATTGACCTAACCCAAAAATTCCTGTTGCGTCTTTAAGTAGAAACTCGCCCGATTACAAAAGTATGTGTATTTTTTCCCTAGGCCATTCTGGTTAAGCGTTTGGAGAAGCAGAAGTGCGAAAACTTTGTTGTCTTCTTAACCATTACTTGGCTTCAAACTCCCATATCTCGCGAACGGATTGACCTAACCCAAAAATTCCTGTTGCGTGTGAAAGTAAAAACTCGCCCGATTACAACGGTATGTGTATTTTTTCCCTAGGCCATTCTGGTTAAGCGTTTGGATCAGTAGAATTGCGAAAAATGTTTTGCCTTCTCTACCATTTCTTGGCTTCAAACTCCGATATCTCGCGAACGGATTGACCTAACCCAAAAATTGCAATTGCATCTGAAAGTAGAAACTCGCCCGATTACAACGGTATGTGTTTTTTTTCCCTAGGCCATTCTGGTTAAGCGTTTGGATCAGCAGAATTGCGAAAAATTGTATGCCTTCTCAACCATTTCTTGGCTTCAAACTCCCATATCTCGCGAACAGATTGACCTAACCCAAAAATTCCTGTTGCGTGTGAAAGTAAAAACTCGCCCGATTACAACGGTATGTGTATTGTTTCCCTAGGCCATTCTAGTTAAGTGTTTGGAGCGGCAGAATTGCGAAAAATTTTTTGCCTTCTCAACCATTTCTTGGCTTCAAACTCCCATATCTCGCGAACGGATTGACCTAACCCAAAAATTCCTGTTGCGTGTGAAAGTAAAAACTCGCCCGATTACAACGGTATGTGTATTTTTTCCCTAGCCCATTCTGATTAAGCGTTTGGAGCAGCAGAATTGCGAAAAATTTGTTGTCTTCTCAACCATTTCTTAGCTTCAAAGTCCCATATCTCGCGAACGGATTGACCTAACCCAAAAATTCCTATTGCATCTGAAAGTAGAAACTCGCCCGATTACAACGGTATGTGTATTTTTTCCCTAGGCCATTCTGGTTAAGCGTTTGGATCAGCAGAATTGCGAAAAATTGTATGCCTTCTCAACCATTTCTTGGCTTCAAACTCCCATATCTCGCGAACAGATTGACCTACCCCAAAAAATCCTATTGCATCTGAAGGTAGAAACTCGCCCGATTACAAAGGTATGTGTATTTTTTCCCTAGCCCATTCTGATTAAGCGTTTGGAGCAGCAGAATTGCGAAAAATTTGTTGTCTTCTCAACCATTTCTTAGCTTCAAAGTCCCATATCTCGCGAACGGATTGACCTAACCCAAAAATTCCTATTGCATCTGAAAGTAGAAACTCGCCCGATTACAAAGGTATGTGTATTTTTTCCCTAGCCCATTCTGATTAAGCGTTTGGAGCAGCAGAATTGCGAAAAATTTGTTGTCTTCTCAACCATTTCTTAGCTTCAAAGTCCCATATCTCGCGAACGGATTGACCTAACCCAAAAATTCCTATTGCATCTGAAAGTAGAAACTCGCCCGATTACAACGGTATATGTACTTTTTCCCTAGGCCATTCTGGTTAAGCGTTTGGATCAGTAGAATTGCGAAAAATGTTTTGCCTTCTCTACCATTTCTTGGCTTCAAACTCCGATATCTCGCGAACGGATTGACCTAATCCAAAAATTCCAATTGCATCTGAAAGTAGAAACTCGCCCGATTACAACGGTATGTGTTTTTTTTCCCTAGGCCATTCTGGTTAAGCGTTTGGATCAGCAGAATTGCGAAAAATTGTATGGCTTCTCAACCATTTCTTGGCTTCAAACTCCCATATCTTGCGAACGGATTGACCTAACTCAAAAATTCCTGTTGCGTCTTTTAGTAGAAACTCGCCCGATTACAACGGTATGTGTATTTTTTCGCTAGGCCATTCTGGTTAAGCGTTTGGAGCAGCAGAAGTGCGAAAAATTTGTTGTCTTCTCAACCATTTCTTGGCTTCAAACTCCCATATCTCCCGAACGGATTGACATAACCCAAAAATTCCTGTTGCGTGTGAAAGTAAAAACTGGCCCGATTACAACGGTATGTGTATTTTTTCCCTAGCCCATTCTGGTTAAGCGTTTGGAGCAGCAGAAGTGCGAAAAATTTGTTCTCTTCTCAACCATTTCTTGGCTTCAAACTCCCATATCTCCCGAACGGATTGACCTAACCCAAAAATTCCTATTGCATCTGAAAGTAGAAACTCGCCCGATTACAAAGGTATGTGTATTTTTTCCCTAGGCCATTCTGGTTAAGCGTTTGGAGCAGCAGAATTGTGAAAAATTTTTTGCCTTCTCTACCATTTCTTGGCTTCAAACTCCCATATCTCGCGAACGGATTGACCTATCCCAAAAATTTCTGTTGCATCTGAAAGTAGAAACACGCCCGATTACAACGGAATGTGTATTTTTTCCCTAGGCCATTCTGGATAAGCGTTTGGATCAGCAGAATTGCGAAAAATTTTTTGCCTTCTCAACCATTTCTTGGCTTCAAACTCCCATATCTCGCGAACGGATTGACCTAACCCAAAAATTCCTGTTGCGTGTGAAAGTAGAAACTCGCCCGTTTACAACGGTATGTGTATTTTTTCCCTAGCCCATTCTGGTTAAGCGTTTGGAGCAGCAGAAGTGCGAAAAATTGTATGCCTTCTCAACCATTTCTTGGCTTCAAACTCCCATATCACGCGAACAGATTGACCTAACCCAAAAATTCCTGTTGCGTGTGAAAGTAAAAACTCGCCCGATTACAACGGTATGTGTATTTTTTCTCTAGGCCATTCTGGTTAAGTGTTTGGAGCGGCAGAATTGCGAAAAATTTTTGGCCTTCTCAACCATTTCTTGGCTTCAAACTCCCATATCTCGCGAACGGATTGACCTAACCCAAAAATTCCTGTTGCGTCTTTAAGTAGAAACTCGCCCGATTACAAAGGTATGGGTATTTTTTCCCTAGGCCATTCTGGTTAAGCGTTTGGAACAGCAGAATTGCGAAAAATCTTTTGCCTTCTCAACCATTCCTTGTCTTCAAACTCCCATATCTCGCGAACGGATTGACCTAACCCAAAAATTCCTATTGTAACTGAAAGTAGAAACTCGGCCGATTACAACGGTATGTGTATTTTTTCCCAAGGCCATTCTGGTTAAGCGTTTGGATCAGCAGAATTGCGAAAAATTGTATGCCTTCTCAACCATTTCTTGGCTTCAAACTCCCATATCTCGCGAACGGATTGACCTAACCCAAAAATTCCTGTTGCGTGTGAAAGTAAAAACTCGCCCGATTACAACGGTATGTGTATTTTTTCCCTAGCCCATTCTGATTAAGCGTTTGGAGCAGCAGAATTGCGAAAAATTTGTTGTCTTCTCAACCATTTCTTAGCTTCAAAGTCCCATATCTCGCGAACGGATTGACCTAACCCAAAAATTCCTATTGCATCTGAAAGTAGAAGCTCGCCCGATTACAGCGGTATGTGTATTTTTTCCCTAGGCCATTCTGGTTAAGCGTTTGGAGCAGCAGAAGTGCGAAAAATTGTATGCCTTCTCAACCATTTCTTGGCTTCAAACTCCCATATCTCGCGAACGGATTGACCTAACCCAAAAATTCCTGTTGCGTCTTTAAGTAGAAACTCGCCCGATTACAACGGTATGTGTATTTTTCCCCAAGGCCATTCTGGTTAAGCGTTTGGAGCAGCAGAAGTGCGAAAAATTTGTTATCTTCTCAACCATTTCTTGGCTTCAAACTCCCATATCTCCCGAACGGATTGACCTAACCCAAAAATTCCTATTGCATCTGAAAGTCGAAACTCGCCCGATTACAACAGTATGTGTATTTTTTCCCTAGGCCATTCTGGTTAAGCGTTTGGATCAGCAGAATTGCGAAAAATTGTATGCCTTCTCAACCATTTCTTGGCTTCAAACTCCCATATCTCGCGAACAGATTGACCTAACCCAAAAATTCCTGTTGCGTGTGAAAGTAAAAACTCGCCCGATTACAACGGTATGTGTATTTTTTCCCTAGGCCATTCTGGTTAAGTGTTTGGAGCGGCAGAATTGCGAAAAATTTTTTGCCTTCTCAACCATTTCTTGGCTTCAAACTCCCATATCTCGCGAACGGATTGACCTAACCCAAAAATTCCTGTTGCGTGTGAAAGTAAAAACTCGCCCGATTACAACGGTATGTGTATTTTTTCCCTAGCCCATTCTGATTAAGCGTTTGGAGCAGCAGAATTGCGAAAAATTTGTTGTCTTCTCAACCATTTCTTAGCTTCAAAGTCCCATATCTCGCGAACGGATTGACCTAACCCAAAAATTCCTATTGCATCTGAAAGTAGAAACTCGCCCGATTACAGCGGTATGTGTATTTTTTCCCTAGGCCATTCTGGTTAAGCGTTTGGATCAGTAGAATTGCGAAAAATGTTTTGCCTTCTCTACCATTTCTTGGCTTCAAACTCCGATATCTCGCGAACGGATTGACCTAACCCAAAAATTCCAATTGCATCTGAAAGTAGAAACTCGCCCGATTACAACGGTATGTGTATTTTTTCCCTAGGCCATTCTGGTTAAGCGTTTGGATCAGCAGAATTGCGAAAAATTGTATGCCTTCTCAACCATTTCTTGGCTTCAAACTCCCATATCTCGCGAACGGATTGACCTAACCCAAAAATTCCTGTTGCGTCTTTAAGTAGAAACTCGCCCGATTACAACGGTATGTGTATTTTTTCCCAAGGCCATTCTGGTTAAGCGTTTGGAGCAGCAGAAGTGCGAAAAATTTGTTGTCTTCTCAACCATTTCTTGGCTTCAAACTCCCATATCTCCCGAACGGATTGACCTAACCCAAAAATTCCTATTGCATCTGAAAGTCGAAACTCGCCCGATTACAACAGTATGTGTATTTTTTCCCTAGGCCATTCTGGTTAAGCGTTTGGATCAGCAGAATTGCGAAAAATTGTATGCCTTCTCAACCATTTCTTGGCTTCAAACTCCCATATCTCGCGAACAGATTGACCTAACCCAAAAATTCCTGTTGCGTGTGAAAGTAAAAACTCGCCCGATTACAACGGTATGTGTATTTTTTCCCTAGGCCATTCTGGTTAAGTGTTTGGAGCGGCAGAATTGCGAAAAATTTTTTGCCTTCTCAACCATTTCTTGGCTTCAAACTCCCATATCTCGCGAACGGATTGACCTAACCCAAAAATTCCTGTTGCGTGTGAAAGTAAAAACTCGCCCGATTACAACGGTATGTGTATTTTTTCCCTAGCCCATTCTGATTAAGCGTTTGGAGCAGCAGAATTGCGAAAAATTTGTTGTCTTCTCAACCATTTCTTAGCTTCAAAGTCCCATATCTCGCGAACGGATTGACCTAACCCAAAAATTCCTATTGCATCTGAAAGTAGAAACTCGCCCGATTACAGCGGTATGTGTATTTTTTCCCTAGGCCATTCTGGTTAAGCGTTTGGATCAGTAGAATTGCGAAAAATGTTTTGCCTTCTCTACCATTTCTTGGCTTCAAACTCCGATATCTCGCGAACGGATTGACCTAACCCAAAAATTCCAATTGCATCTGAAAGTAGAAACTCGCCCGATTACAACGGTATGTGTATTTTTTCCCTAGGCCATTCTGGTTAAGCGTTTGGATCAGCAGAATTGCGAAAAATTGTATGCCTTCTCAACCATTTCTTGGCTTCAAACTCCCATATCTCGCGAACGGATTGACCTAACCCAAAAATTCCTGTTGCGTCTTTAAGTAGAAACTCGCCCGATTACAACGGTATGTGTATTTTTTCCCAAGGCCATTCTGGTTAAGCGTTTGGAGCAGCAGAAGTGCGAAAAATTTGTTGTCTTCTCAACCATTTCTTGGCTTCAAACTCCCATATCTCCCGAACGGATTGACCTAACCCAAAAATTCCTATTGCATCTGAAAGTCGAAACTCGCCCGATTACAACAGTATGTGTATTTTTTCCCTAGGCCATTCTGGTTAAGCGTTTGGATCAGCAGAATTGCGAAAAATTGTATGCCTTCTCAACCATTTCTTGGCTTCAAACTCCCATATCTCGCGAACAGATTGACCTAACCCAAAAATTCCTGTTGCGTGTGAAAGTAAAAACTCGCCCGATTACAACGGTATGTGTATTTTTTCCCTAGGCCATTCTGGTTAAGTGTTTGGAGCGGCAGAATTGCGAAAAATTTTTTGCCTTCTCAACCATTTCTTGGCTTCAAACTCCCATATCTCGCGAACGGATTGACCTAACCCAAAAATTCCTGTTGCGTCTTTAAGTAGAAACTCGCCCGATTACAAAGGTATGTGTATTTTTTCCCTAGGCCATTCTGGTTAAGCGTTTGGAGCAGCAGAAGTGCGAAAACTTTGTTGTCTTCTTAACCATTACTTGGCTTCAAACTCCCATATCTCGCGAACGGATTGACCTAACCCAAAAATTCCTGTTGCGTGTGAAAGTAAAAACTCGCCCGATTACAACGGTATGTGTATTTTTTCGCTAGGCCATTCTGGTTAAGCGTTTGGAGCAGCAGAAGTGCGAAAAATTTGTTGTCTTCTCAACCATTTCTTGGCTTCAAACTCCCATATCTCCCGAACGGATTGACCTAACCCAAAAATTCCTGTTGCGTGTGAAAGTAAAAACTGGCCCGATTACAACGGTATGTGTATTTTTTCCCTAGCCCATTCTGGTTAAGCGTTTGGAGCAGCAGAAGTGCGAAAAATTTGTTATCTTCTCAACCATTTCTTGGCTTCAAACTCCCATATCTCCCGAACGGATTGACCTAACCCAAAAATTCCTATTGCATCTGAAAGTCGAAACTCGCCCGATTACAACAGTATGTGTATTTTTTCCCTAGGCCATTCTGGTTAAGCGTTTGGATCAGCAGAATTGCGAAAAATTGTATGCCTTCTCAACCATTTCTTGGCTTCAAACTCCCATATCTCGCGAACAGATTGACCTAACCCAAAAATTCCTGTTGCGTGTGAAAGTAAAAACTCGCCCGATTACAACGGTATGTGTATTTTTTCCCTAGGCCATTCTGGTTAAGTGTTTGGAGCGGCAGAATTGCGAAAAATTTTTTGCCTTCTCAACCATTTCTTGGCTTCAAACTCCCATATCTCGCGAACGGATTGACCTAACCCAAAAATTCCTGTTGCGTGTGAAAGTAAAAACTCGCCCGATTACAACGGTATGTGTATTTTTTCCCTAGCCCATTCTGATTAAGCGTTTGGAGCAGCAGAATTGCGAAAAATTTGTTGTCTTCTCAACCATTTCTTAGCTTCAAAGTCCCATATCTCGCGAACGGATTGACCTAACCCAAAAATTCCTATTGCATCTGAAAGTAGAAACTCGCCCGATTACAGCGGTATGTGTATTTTTTCCCTAGGCCATTCTGGTTAAGCGTTTGGATCAGTAGAATTGCGAAAAATGTTTTGCCTTCTCTACCATTTCTTGGCTTCAAACTCCGATATCTCGCGAACGGATTGACCTAACCCAAAAATTCCAATTGCATCTGAAAGTAGAAACTCGCCCGATTACAACGGTATGTGTATTTTTTCCCTAGGCCATTCTGGTTAAGCGTTTGGATCAGCAGAATTGCGAAAAATTGTATGCCTTCTCAACCATTTCTTGGCTTCAAACTCCCATATCTCGCGAACGGATTGACCTAACCCAAAAATTCCTGTTGCGTCTTTAAGTAGAAACTCGCCCGATTACAACGGTATGTGTATTTTTTCCCAAGGCCATTCTGGTTAAGCGTTTGGAGCAGCAGAAGTGCGAAAAATTTGTTGTCTTCTCAACCATTTCTTGGCTTCAAACTCCCATATCTCCCGAACGGATTGACCTAACCCAAAAATTCCTATTGCATCTGAAAGTCGAAACTCGCCCGATTACAACAGTATGTGTATTTTTTCCATAGGCCATTCTGGTTAAGCGTTTGTATCAGCAGAATTGCGAAAAATTGTATGCCTTCTCAACCATTTCTTGGCTTCAAACTCCCATATCTCGCGAACAGATTGACCTAACCCAAAAATTCCTGTTGCGTGTGAAAGTAAAAACTCGCCCGATTACAACGGTATGTGTATTTTTTCCCTAGGCCATTCTGGTTAAGTGTTTGGAGCGGCAGAATTGCGAAAAATTTTTTGCCTTCTCAACCATTTCTTGGATTCAAACTCCCATATCTCGCGAACGGATTGACCTAACCCAAAAATTCCTGTTGCGTGTGAAAGTAAAAACTCGCCCGATTACAACGGTATGTGTATTTTTTCCCTAGCCCATTCTGATTAAGCGTTTGGATCAGTAGAATTGCGAAAAATGTTTTGCCTTCTCTACCATTTCTTGGCTTCAAACTCCGATATCTCGCGAACGGATTGACCTAACCCAAAAATTCCAATTGCATCTGAAAGTAGAAACTCGCCCGATTACAACGGTATGTGTATTTTTTCCCTAGGCCATTCTGGTTAAGCGTTTGGATCAGCAGAATTGCGAAAAATTGTATGCCTTCTCAACCATTTCTTGGCTTCAAACTCCCATATCTCGCGAACGGATTGACCTAACCCAAAAATTCCTGTTGCGTCTTTAAGTAGAAACTCGCCCGATTACAACGGTATGTGTATTTTTTCCCAAGGCCATTCTGGTTAAGCGTTTGGAGCAGCAGAAGTGCGAAAAATTTGTTGTCTTCTCAACCATTTCTTGGCTTCAAACTCCCATATCTCCCGAACGGATTGACCTAACCCAAAAATTCCTATTGCATCTGAAAGTCGAAACTCGCCCGATTACAACAGTATGTGTATTTTTTCCCTAGGCCATTCTGGTTAAGCGTTTGTATCAGCAGAATTGCGAAAAATTGTATGCCTTCTCAACCATTTCTTGGCTTCAAACTCCCATATCTCGCGAACAGATTGACCTAACCCAAAAATTCCTGTTGCGTGTGAAAGTAAAAACTCGCCCGATTACAACGGTATGTGTATTTTTTCCCTAGGCCATTCTGGTTAAGTGTTTGGAGCGGCAGAATTGCGAAAAATTTTTTGCCTTCTCAACCATTTCTTGGATTCAAACTCCCATATCTCGCGAACGGATTGACCTAACCCAAAAATTCCTGTTGCGTGTGAAAGTAAAAACTCGCCCGATTACAACGGTATGTGTATTTTTTCCCTAGCCCATTCTGATTAAGCGTTTGGAGCAGCAGAATTGCGAAAAATTTGTTGTCTTCTCAACCATTTCTTAGCTTCAAAGTCCCATATCTCGCGAACGGATTGACCTAACCCAAAAATTCCTATTGCATCTGAAAGTAGAAACTCGCCCGATTACAACGGTATGTGTATTTTTTCCCTAGACCATTCTGTTAAGCGTTTGGATCAGCAGAGTTGCGAAAAATTGTATGCCTTCTCAACCATTTCTTGGCTTCAAACTCCCATATCTCGCGAACAGATTGACCTAACCCAAAAATTCCTGTTGCGTCTTTAAGTAGAAACTCGCCCGATTACAAAGGTATGTGTATTTTTTCCCTAGGCCATTCTGGTTAAGCGTTTGGAGCAGCAGAAGTGCGAAAACTTTGTTGTCTTCTTAACCATTACTTGGCTTCAAACTCCCATATCTCGCGAACGGATTGACCTAACCCAAAAATTCCTGTTGCGTGTGAAAGTAAAAACTCGCCCGATTACAACGGTATGTGTATTTTTTCGCTAGGCCATTCTGGTTAAGCGTTTGGAGCAGCAGAAGTGCGAAAAATTTGTTGTCTTCTCAACCATTTCTTGGCTTCAAACTCCCATATCTCGCGAACGGATTGACCTAACCCAAAAATTCCTGTTGCGTCTTTAAGTAGAAACTCGCCCGATTACAAAGGTATGGGTATTTTTTCCCTAGGCCATTCTGGTTAAGCGTTTGGAGCAGCAGAATTGCGAAAAATTTTTTGCCTTCTCAACCATTCCTTGTCTTCAAACTCCCATATCTCGCGAACGGATTGACCTAACCCAAAAATTCCTGTTGCGTGTGAAAGTAAAAACTCGCCCGATTACAACGGTATGTGTATTTTTTCCCTAGCCCATTCTGATTAAGCGTTTGGAGCAGCAGAATTGCGAAAAATTTGTTGTCTTCTCAACCATTTCTTAGCTTCAAAGTCCCATATCTCGCGAACGGATTGACCTAACCCAAAAATTCCTATTGCATCTGAAAGTAGAAACTCGCCCGATTACAGCGGTATGTGTATTTTTTCCCTAGGCCATTCTGGTTAAGCGTTTGGATCAGTAGAATTGCGAAAAATGTTTTGCCTTCTCTACCATTTCTTGGCTTCAAACTCCGATATCTCGCGAACGGATTGACCTAACCCAAAAATTCCAATTGCATCTGAAAGTAGAAACTCGCCCGATTACAACGGTATGTGTATTTTTTCCCTAGGCCATTCTGGTTAAGCGTTTGGATCAGCAGAATTGCGAAAAATTGTATGCCTTCTCAACCATTTCTTGGCTTCAAACTCCCATATCTCGCGAACGGATTGACCTAACCCAAAAATTCCTGTTTCGTCTTTAAGTAGAAACTCGCCCGATTACAACGGTATGTGTATTTTTTCCCAAGGCCATTCTGGTTAAGCGTTTGGAGCAGCAGAAGTGCGAAAAATTTGTTGTCTTCTCAACCATTTCTTGGCTTCAAACTCCCATATCTCCCGAACGGATTGACCTAACCCAAAAATTCCTATTGCATCTGAAAGTCGAAACTCGCCCGATTACAACAGTATGTGTATTTTTTCCCTAGGCCATTCTGGTTAAGCGTTTGGATCAGCAGAATTGCGAAAAATTGTATGCCTTCTCAACCATTTCTTGGCTTCAAACTCCCATATCTCGCGAACAGATTGACCTAACCCAAAAATTCCTGTTGCGTGTGAAAGTAAATACTCGCCCGATTACAACGGTATGTGTATTTTTTCCCTAGGCCATTCTGGTTAAGTGTTTGGAGCGGCAGAATTGCGAAAAATTTTTTGCCTTCTCAACCATTTCTTGGCTTCAAACTCCCATATCTCGCGAACGGATTGACCTAACCCAAAAATTCCTGTTGCGTGTGAAAGTAAAAACTCGCCCGATTACAACGGTATGTGTATTTTTTCCCTAGCCCATTCTGATTAAGCGTTTGGAGCAGCAGAATTGCGAAAAATTTGTTGTCTTCTCAACCATTTCTTAGCTTCAAAGTCCCATATCTCGCGAACGGATTGACCTAACCCAAAAATTCCTGTTGCGTCTTTAAGTAGAAACTCGCCCGATTACAAAGGTATGGGTATTTTTTCCCTAGGCCATTCTGGTTAAGCGTTTGGAGCAGCAGAATTGCGAAAAATTTTTTGCCTTCTCAACCATTCCTTGTCTTCAAACTCCCATATCTCGCGAACGGATTGACCTAACCCAAAAATTCCTATTGCGTGTGAAAGTAAAAACTCGCCCGATTACAACGGTATGTGTATTTTTTCCCTAGCCCATTCTGATTAAGCGTTTGGAGCAGCAGAATTGCGAAAAATTGTATGCCTTCTCAACCATTTCTTGGCTTCAAACTCCCATATCTCGCGAACGGATTGACCTAACCCAAAAATTCCTGTTTCGTCTTTAAGTAGAAACTCGCCCGATTACAACGGTATGTGTATTTTTTCCCAAGGCCATTCTGGTTAAGCGTTTGGAGCAGCAGAATTGCGAAAAATTTGTTGTCTTCTCAACCATTTCTTGGCTTCAAACTCCCATATCTCCCGAACGGATTGACCTAACCCAAAAATTCCTATTGCATCTGAAAGTCGAAACTCGCCCGATTACAACAGTATGTGTATTTTTTCCCTAGCCCATTCTGATTAAGCGTTTGGAGCAGCAGAATTGCGAAAAATTTTTTGCCTTCTCAACCATTTCTTAGCTTCAAAGTCCCATATCTCGCGAACGGATTGACCTAACCCAAAAATTCCTATTGCATCTGAAAGTAGAAACTCGCCCGATTACAGCGGTATGTGTATTTTTTCCCTAGGCCATTCTGGTTAAGCGTTTGGATCAGTAGAATTGCGAAAAATGTTTTGCCTTCTCTACCATTTCTTGGCTTCAAACTCCGATATCTCGCGAACGGATTGACCTAACCCAAAAATTCCAATTGCATCTGAAAGTAGAAACTCGCCCGATTACAACGGTATGTGTATTTTTTCCCTAGGCCATTCTGGTTAAGCGTTTGGATCAGCAGAATTGCGAAAAATTGTATGCCTTCTCAACCATTTCTTGGCTTCAAACTCCCATATCTCGCGAACGGATTGACCTAACCCAAAAATTCCTGTTTCGTCTTTAAGTAGAAACTCGCCCGATTACAACGGTATGTGTATTTTTTCCCAAGGCCATTCTGGTTAAGCGTTTGGAGCAGCAGAATTGCGAAAAATTTGTTGTCTTCTCAACCATTTCTTGGCTTCAAACTCCCATATCTCCCGAACGGATTGACCTAACCCAAAAATTCCTATTGCATCTGAAAGTCGAAACTCGCCCGATTACAACAGTATGTGTATTTTTTCCCTAGGCCATTCTGGTTAAGCGTTTGGATCAGCAGAATTGCGAAAAATTGTATGCCTTCTCAACCATTTCTTGGCTTCAAACTCCCATATCTCGCGAACAGATTGACCTAACCCAAAAATTCCTGTTGCGTGTGAAAGTAAATACTCGCCCGATTACAACGGTATGTGTATTTTTTCCCTAGGCCATTCTGGTTAAGTGTTTGGAGCGGCAGAATTGCGAAAAATTTTTTGCCTTCTCAACCATTTCTTGGCTTCAAACTCCCATATCTCGCGAACGGATTGACCTAACCCAAAAATTCCTGTTGCGTGTGAAAGTAAAAACTCGCCCGATTACAACGGTATGTGTATTTTTTCCCTAGCCCATTCTGATTAAGCGTTTGGAGCAGCAGAATTGCGAAAAATTTGTTGTCTTCTCAACCATTTCTTAGCTTCAAAGTCCCATATCTCGCGAACGGATTGACCTAACCCAAAAATTCCTGTTGCGTGTGAAAGTAAAAACTCGCCCGATTACAACGGTAAGTGTATTTTTTCCCTAGGCCATTCTGGTTAAGCGTTTGGATCAGTAGAATTGCGAAAAATGTTTTGCCTTCTCTACCATTTCTTGGCTTCAAACTCCGATATCTCGCGAACGGATTGACCTAACCCAAAAATTCCAATTGCATCTGAAAGTAGAAACTCGCCCGATTACAACGGTATGTGTGTTTTTTCCCTAGGCCATTCTGTTAAGCGTTTGGATCAGCAGAATTGCCAAAAATTGTATGCCTTCTCAACCATTTCTTGGCTTCAAACTCCCATATCTCGCGAACGGATTGACCTAACCCAAAAATTCCTGTTGCGTCTTTAAGTAGAAACTCGCCCGATTACAAAGGTATGTGTATTTTTTCCCTAGGCCATTCTGGTTAAGCGTTTGGAGCAGCAGAAGTGCGAAAACTTTGTTGTCTTCTTAACCATTACTTGGCTTCAAACTCCCATATCTCGCGAACGGATTGACCTAACCCAAAAATTCCTGTTGCGTGTGAAAGTAAAAACTCGCCCGATTACAACGGTATGTGTATCTTTTCGCTAGGCCATTCTGGTTAAGCGTTTGGAGCAGCAGAAGTGCGAAAAATTTGTTGTCTTCTCAACCATTTCTTGGCTTCAAACTCCCATATCTCCCGAACGGATTGACCTAACCCAAAAATTCCTATTGCATCTGAAAGTAGAAACTCGCCCGATTACAAAGGTATGTGTATTTTTTCCCTAGGCCATTCTGGTTAAGCGTTTGGAGCAGCAGAATTGTGAAAAATTTTTTGCCTTCTCAACCATTTCTTGGCTTCAAACTCCCATATCTCGCGAACGGATTGACCTAACCCAAAAATTCCTGTTGCGTGTGAAAGTAAAAACTCGCCCGATTACAACGGTATGTGTATTTTTTCCCTAGCCCATTCTGATTAAGCGTTTGAAGCAGCAGAATTGCGAAAAATTTGTTGTCTTCTCAACCATTTCTTAGCTTCAAAGTCCCATATCTCGCGAACGGATTGACCTAACCCAAAAATTCCTATTGCATCTGAAAGTAGAAACTCGCCCGATTACAGCGGTATGTGTATTTTTTCCCTAGGCCATTCTGGTTAAGCGTTTGGATCAGTAGAATTGCGAAAAATGTTTTGCCATCTCTACCATTTCTTGGCTTCAAACTCCGATATCTCGCGAACGGATTGACCTAACCCAAAAATTCCAATTGCATCTGAAAGTAGAAACTCGCCCGATTACAACGGTATGTGTATTTTTTCCCAAGGCCATTCTGGTTAAGCGTTTGGAGCAGCAGAAGTGCGAAAAATTTGTTGTCTTCTCAACCATTTCTTGGCTTCAAGCTCCCATATCTCCCGAACGGATTGACCTAACCCAAAAATTCCTATTGCATCTGAAAGTCGAAACTCGCCCGATTACAACAGTATGTGTATTTCTTCCCTAGGCCATTCTGGTTAAGCGTTTGGATCAGCAGAATTGCGAAAAATTGTATGCCTTCTCAACCATTTCTTGGCTTCAAACTCCCATATCTCGCGAACAGATTGACCTAACCCAAAAATTCCTGTTGCGTGTGAAAGTAAAATCTCGCCCGATTACAACGGTATGTGTATTTTTTCCCTAGGCCATTCTGGTTAAGTGTTTGGAGCGGCAGAATTGCGAAAAATTTTTTGCCTTCTCAACCATTTCTTGGCTTCAAACTCCCATATCTCGCGAACGGATTGACCTAACCCAAAAATTCCTGTTGCGTGTGAAAGTAAAAACTCGCCCGATTACAACGGTATGTGTATTTTTTCCCTAGCCCATTCTGATTAAGCGTTTGGAGCAGCAGAATTGCGAAAAATTTGTTGTCTTCTCAACCATTTCTTAGCTTCAAAGTCCCATATCTCGCGAACGGATTGACCTAACCCAAAAATTCCTATTGCATCTGAAAGTAGAAACTCGCCCGATTACAGCGGTATGTGTATTTTTTCCCTAGGCCATTCTGGTTAAGCGTTTGGATCAGTAGAATTGCGAAAAATGTTTTGCCTTCTCTACCATTTCTTGGCTTCAAACTCCGATATCTCGCGAACGGATTGACCTAACCCAAAAATTCCAATTGCATCTGAAAGTAGAAACTCGCCCGATTACAACGGTATGTGTATTTTTTCCCAAGGCCATTCTGGTTAAGCGTTTGGAGCAGCAGAAGTGCGAAAAATTTGTTGTCTTCTCAACCATTTCTTGGCTTCAAACTCCGATATCTCGCGAACGGATTGACCTAACCCAAAAATTCCAATTGCATCTGAAAGTAGAAACTCGCCCGATTACAACGGTATGTGTATTTTTTCCCTAGGCCATTCTGGTTAAGCGTTTGGATCAGCAGAATTGCGAAAAATTGTATGCCTTCTCAACCATTTCTTGGCTTCAAACTCCCATATCTCGCGAACGGATTGACCTAACCCAAAAATTCCTGTTGCGTCTTTAAGTAGAAACTCGCCCGATTACAACGGTATGTGTATTTTTTCCCAAGGCCATTCTGGTTAAGCGTTTGGAGCAGCAGAAGTGCGAAAAATTTGTTGTCTTCTCAACCATTTCTTGGCTTCAAACTCCCATATCTCCCGAACGGATTGACCTAACCCAAAAATTCCAATTGCATCTGAAAGTAGAAACTCGCCCGATTACAACGGTATGTGTATTTTTTCCCAAGGCCATTCTGGTTAAGCGTTTGGAGCAGCAGAAGTGCGAAAAATTTGTTGTCTTCTCAACCATTTCTTGGCTTCAAGCTCCCATATCTCCCGAACGGATTGACCTAACCCAAAAATTCCTATTGCATCTGAAAGTCGAAACTCGCCCGATTACAACAGTATGTGTATTTCTTCCCTAGGCCATTCTGGTTAAGCGTTTGGATCAGCAGAATTGCGAAAAATTGTATGCCTTCTCAACCATTTCTTGGCTTCAAACTCCCATATCTCGCGAACAGATTGACCTAACCCAAAAATTCCTGTTGCGTGTGAAAGTAAAATCTCGCCCGATTACAACGGTATGTGTATTTTTTCCCTAGGCCATTCTGGTTAAGTGTTTGGAGCGGCAGAATTGCGAAAAATTTTTTGCCTTCTCAACCATTTCTTGGCTTCAAACTCCCATATCTCGCGAACGGATTGACCTAACCCAAAAATTCCTGTTGCGTGTGAAAGTAAAAACTCGCCCGATTACAACGGTATGTGTATTTTTTCCCTAGCCCATTCTGATTAAGCGTTTGGAGCAGCAGAATTGCGAAAAATTTGTTGTCTTCTCAACCATTTCTTAGCTTCAAAGTCCCATATCTCGCGAACGGATTGACCTAACCCAAAAATTCCTATTGCATCTGAAAGTAGAAACTCGCCCGATTACAGCGGTATGTGTATTTTTTCCCTAGGCCATTCTGGTTAAGCGTTTGGATCAGTAGAATTGCGAAAAATGTTTTGCCTTCTCTACCATTTCTTGGCTTCAAACTCCGATATCTCGCGAACGGATTGACCTAACCCAAAAATTCCAATTGCATCTGAAAGTAGAAACTCGCCCGATTACAACGGTATGTGTATTTTTTCCCAAGGCCATTCTGGTTAAGCGTTTGGAGCAGCAGAAGTGCGAAAAATTTGTTGTCTTCTCAACCATTTCTTGGCTTCAAACTCCGATATCTCGCGAACGGATTGACCTAACCCAAAAATTCCAATTGCATCTGAAAGTAGAAACTCGCCCGATTACAACGGTATGTGTATTTTTTCCCTAGGCCATTCTGGTTAAGCGTTTGGATCAGCAGAATTGCGAAAAATTGTATGCCTTCTCAACCATTTCTTGGCTTCAAACTCCCATATCTCGCGAACGGATTGACCTAACCCAAAAATTCCTGTTGCGTCTTTAAGTAGAAACTCGCCCGATTACAACGGTATGTGTATTTTTTCCCAAGGCCATTCTGGTTAAGCGTTTGGAGCAGCAGAAGTGCGAAAAATTTGTTGTCTTCTCAACCATTTCTTGGCTTCAAACTCCCATATCTCCCGAACGGATTGACCTAACCCAAAAATTCCAATTGCATCTGAAAGTAGAAACTCGCCCGATTACAACGGTATGTGTATTTTTTCCCAAGGCCATTCTGGTTAAGCGTTTGGAGCAGCTGAAGTGCGAAAAATTTGTTGTCTTCTCAACCATTTCTTGGCTTCAAGCTCCCATATCTCCCGAACGGATTGACCTAACCCAAAAATTCCTATTGCATCTGAAAGTCGAAACTCGCCCGATTACAACAGTATGTGTATTTCTTCCCTAGGCCATTCTGGTTAAGCGTTTGGATCAGCAGAATTGCGAAAAATTGTATGCCTTCTCAACCATTTCTTGGCTTCAAACTCCCATATCTCGCGAACAGATTGACCTAACCCAAAAATTCCTGTTGCGTGTGAAAGTAAAATCTCGCCCGATTACAACGGTATGTGTATTTTTTCCCTAGGCCATTCTGGTTAAGTGTTTGGAGCGGCAGAATTGCGAAAAATTTTTTGCCTTCTCAACCATTTCTTGGCTTCAAACTCCCATATCTCGCGAACGGATTGACCTAACCCAAAAATTCCTGTTGCGTGTGAAAGTAAAAACTCGCCCGATTACAACGGTATGTGTATTTTTTCCCTAGCCCATTCTGATTAAGCGTTTGGAGCAGCAGAATTGCGAAAAATTTGTTGTCTTCTCAACCATTTCTTAGCTTCAAAGTCCCATATCTCGCGAACGGATTGACCTAACCCAAAAATTCCTATTGCATCTGAAAGTAGAAACTCGCCCGATTACAGCGGTATGTGTATTTTTTCCCTAGGCCATTCTGGTTAAGCGTTTGGATCAGTAGAATTGCGAAAAATGTTTTGCCTTCTCTACCATTTCTTGGCTTCAAACTCCGATATCTCGCGAACGGATTGACCTAACCCAAAAATTCCAATTGCATCTGAAAGTAGAAACTCGCCCGATTACAACGGTATGTGTATTTTTTCCCAAGGCCATTCTGGTTAAGCGTTTGGAGCAGCAGAAGTGCGAAAAATTTGTTGTCTTCTCAACCATTTCTTGGCTTCAAACTCCGATATCTCGCGAACGGATTGACCTAACCCAAAAATTCCAATTGCATCTGAAAGTAGAAACTCGCCCGATTACAACGGTATGTGTATTTTTTCCCTAGGCCATTCTGGTTAAGCGTTTGGATCAGCAGAATTGCGAAAAATTGTATGCCTTCTCAACCATTTCTTGGCTTCAAACTCCCATATCTCGCGAACGGATTGACCTAACCCAAAAATTCCTGTTGCGTCTTTAAGTAGAAACTCGCCCGATTACAACGGTATGTGTATTTTTTCCCAAGGCCATTCTGGTTAAGCGTTTGGAGCAGCAGAAGTGCGAAAAATTTGTTGTCTTCTCAACCATTTCTTGGCTTCAAACTCCCATATCTCCCGAACGGATTGACCTAACCCAAAAATTCCTATTGCATCTGAAAGTCGAAACTCGCCCGATTACAACAGTATGTGTATTTTTTCCCTAGGCCATTCTGGTTAAGCGTTTGGATCAGCAGAATTGCGAAAAATTGTATGCCTTCTCAACCATTTCTTGGCTTCAAACTCCCATATCTCGCGAACAGATTGACCTAACCCAAAAATTCCTGTTGCGTGTGAAAGTAAATACTCGCCCGATTACAACGGTATGTGTATTTTTTCCCTAGGCCATTCTGGTTAAGTGTTTGGAGCGGCAGAATTGCGAAAAATTTTTTGCCTTCTCAACCATTTCTTGGCTTCAAACTCCCATATCTCGCGAACGGATTGACCTAACCCAAAAATTCCTGTTGCGTGTGAAAGTAAAAACTCGCCCGATTACAACGGTATGTGTATTTTTTCCCTAGCCCATTCTGATTAAGCGTTTGGAGCAGCAGAATTGCGAAAAATTTGTTGTCTTCTCAACCATTTCTTAGCTTCAAAGTCCCATATCTCGCGAACGGATTGACCTAACCCAAAAATTCCTGTTGCGTGTGAAAGTAAAAACTCGCCCGATTACAACGGTAAGTGTATTTTTTCCCTAGGCCATTCTGGTTAAGCGTTTGGATCAGTAGAATTGCGAAAAATGTTTTGCCTTGTCTACCATTTCTTGGCTTCAAACTCCGATATCTCGCGAACGGATTGACCTAACCCAAAAATTCCAATTGCATCTGAAAGTAGAAACTCGCCCGATTACAAAGGTATGTGTATTTTTTCCCTAGGCCATTCTGGTTAAGCGTTTGGAGCAGCAGAAGTGCGAAAACTTTGTTGTCTTCTTAACCATTACTTGGCTTCAAACTCCCATATCTCGCGAACGGATTGACCTAACCCAAAAATTCCTGTTGCGTGTGAAAGTAAAAACTCGCCCGATTACAACGGTATGTGTATCTTTTCGCTAGGCCATTCTGGTTAAGCGTTTGGAGCAGCAGAAGTGCGAAAAATTTGTTGTCTTCTCAACCATTTCTTGGCTTCAAACTCCCATATCTCCCGAACGGATTGACCTAACCCAAAAATTCCTATTGCATCTGAAAGTAGAAACTCGCCCGATTACAAAGGTATGTGTATTTTTTCCCTAGGCCATTCTGGTTAAGCGTTTGGAGCAGCAGAATTGTGAAAAATTTTTTGCCTTCTCAACCATTTCTTGGCTTCAAACTCCCATATCTCGCGAACGGATTGACCTAACCCAAAAATTCCTGTTGCGTGTGAAAGTAAAAACTCGCCCGATTACAACGGTATGTGTATTTTTTCCCTAGCCCATTCTGATTAAGCGTTTGGAGCAGCAGAATTGCGAAAAATTTGTTGTCTTCTCAACCATTTCTTAGCTTCAAAGTCCCATATCTCGCGAACGGATTGACCTAACCCAAAAATTCCTATTGCATCTGAAAGTAGAAACTCGCCCGATTACAGCGGTATGTGTATTTTTTCCCTAGGCCATTCTGGTTAACCGTTTGGATCAGTAGAATTGCGAAAAATGTTTTGCCTTCTCTACCATTTCTTGGCTTCAAACTCCGATATCTCGCGAACGGATTGACCTAACCCAAAAATTCCAATTGCATCTGAAAGTAGAAACTCGCCCGATTACAACGGTATGTGTATTTTTTCCCAAGGCCATTCTGGTTAAGCGTTTGGAGCAGCAGAAGTGCGAAAAATTTGTTGTCTTCTCAACCATTTCTTGGCTTCAAGCTCCCATATCTCCCGAACGGATTGACCTAACCCAAAAATTCCTATTGCATCTGAAAGTCGAAACTCGCCCGATTACAACAGTATGTGTATTTTCTCCCTAGGCCATTCTGGTTAAGCGTTTGGATCAGCAGAATTGCGAAAAATTGTATGCCTTCTCAACCATTTCTTGGCTTCAAACTCCCATATCTCGCGAACAGATTGACCTAACCCAAAAATTCCTGTTGCGTGTGAAAGTAAAAACTCGCCCGATTACAACGGTATGTGTATTTTTTCCCTAGGCCATTCTGGTTAAGTGTTTGGAGCGGCAGAATTGCGAAAAATTTTTTGCCTTCTCAACCATTTCTTGGCTTCAAACTCCCATATCTCGCGAACGGATTGACCTAACCCAAAAATTCCTGTTGCGTGTGAAAGTAAAAACTCGCCCGATTACAACGGTATGTGTATTTTTTCTCTAGCCCATTCTGATTAAGCGTTTGGAGCAGCAGAATTGCGAAAAATTTGTTGTCTTCTCAACCATTTCTTAGCTTCAAAGTCCCATATCTCGCGAACGGATTGACCTAACCCAAAAATTCCTATTGCATCTGAAAGTAGAAACTCGCCCGATTACAGCGGTATGTGTATTTTTTCCCTAGGCCATTCTGGTTAAGCGTTTGGATCAGTAGAATTGCGAAAAATGTTTTGCCTTCTCTACCATTTCTTGGCTTCTAACTCCGATATCTCGCGAACGGATTGACCTAACCCAAAAATTCCAATTGCATCTGAAAGTAGAAACTCGCCCGATTACAACGGTATGTGTATTTTTTCCCAAGGCCATTCTGGTTAAGCGTTTGGAGCAGCAGAAGTGCGAAAAATTTGTTGTCTTCTCAACCATTTCTTGGCTTCAAACTCCCATATCTCCCGAACGGATTGACCTAACCCAAAAATTCCTATTGCATCTGAAAGTCGAAACTCGCCCGATTACAACAGTATGTGTATTTTTTCCCTAGGCCATTCTGGTTAAGCGTTTGGATCAGCAGAATTGCGAAAAATTGTATGCCTTCTCAACCATTTCTTGGCTTCAAACTCCCATATCTCGCGAACAGATTGACCTAACCCAAAAATTCCTGTTGCGTGTGAAAGTAAAAACTCGCCCGATTACAACGGTATGTGTATTTTTTCCCTAGGCCATTCTGGTTAAGTGTTTGGAGCGGCAGAATTGCGAAAAATTTTTTGCCTTCTCAACCATTTCTTGGCTTCAAACTCCCATATCTCGCGAACGGATTGACCTAACCCAAAAATTCCTTTTGCGTGTGAATGTAAAAACTCGCCCGATTACCACGGTATGTGTATTTTTTCCCTAGCCCATTCTGATTAAGCGTTTGGAGCAGCAGAATTGCGAAAAATTTGTTGTCTTCTCAACCATTTCTTAGATTCAAAGTCCCAAGTCCCATATCTCGCGAACAGATTGACCTAACCCAAAAATTCCTATTGCATCTGAAAGTAGAAACTCGCCCGATATTACAACGGTATGGTGTATTTTTTCCCTAGGCCATTCTGGTTAAGCGTTTGGATCAGCAGATTTGCGAAAAATTGTATGCCTTTTCAACCATTTCTTGGCTTCAAACTCCCATATCTCGCGAACAGATTGACCTAACCCAAAATTCCTGTTGCGTGTGAAAGTAAAAACTCGCCCGATTACAACGGTAAGTGTATTTTTTTCCCTAGGCCATTCTGGTTAAGCGTTTGGATCAGCAGAATTGCGAAAAATTGTATGCCTTCTCAACCATTTCTTGGCTTCAAACTCCCATATCTCGCGAACGGATTGACCTACCCAAAAATTCCTGTTGCGTCTTTAAGTAGAAACTCGCCGATTACAACGGTATGTGTATTTTTTCCCTAGCCCATTCTGATTAAGCGTTTGAGCAGCAGAATTGCGAAAAATTTGTTGTCTTCTCAACCATTTCTTAGCTTCAAAGTCCCATATCTCGCGACGGATTGACCTAACCCAAAAATTCCTATTGCATCTGAAAGTAGAAACTCGCCCGATTACAACGGTATGTGTATTTTTTCCCTAGACCATTCTGTTAAGCGTTTGGATCAGCAGAGTTGCGAAAAATTGTATGCCTTCTCAACATTTCTTGGCTTCAAACTCCCATATCTCGCGAACGGATTGACCTAACCCAAAAATTCCTGTTGCGTCTTTAAGTAGAAACTCGCCCGATTACAAAGGTATGTGTATTTTTTCCTAGGCCATTCTGGTTAAGCGTTTGGAGCAGCAGAAGTGCGAAAACTTTGTTGTCTTCTTAACCATTACTTGGCTTCAAAACTCCCCATATCTCGCGAACGGATTGACCTAACCCAAAAATTCCTGTTGCGTGTGAAAGTAAAACTCGCCCGATTACAACGGTATGTGTATTTTTTCGCTAGGCCATTCTGGTTAAGCGTTTGGAGCAGCAGAAGTGCGAAAAATTTGTTGTCTTCTCAACCATTTCTTGGCTTCAAACTCCCATATCTCGCGAACGGATTGACCTAACCCAAAAATTCCTGTTGCGTCTTTAAATAGAAACTCGCCCGATTACAAAGGTATGGGTATTTTTTCCCTAGGCCATTCTGGTTAAGCGTTTGGAGCAGCAGAATTGCGAAAAATTTTTTGCCTTCTCAACCATTCCTTGTCTTCAAACTCCCATATCTCGCGAACGGATTGACCTAACCCCAAAAATTCCTGTTGCGTGTGAAAGTAAAAACTCGCCCGATTACAACGGTATGTGTATTTTTTCCCTAGCCATTTCTGATTAAGCGTTTGGAGCAGCAGAATTGCGAAAAATTTGTTGTCTTCTCAACCATTTCTTAGCTTCAAAGTCCCATATCTCGCGAACGGATTGACCTAACCCAAAAATTCCTATTGCATCTGAAAGTAGAAACTCGCCCGATTACAGCGGTATGTGTATTTTTTCCCTAGCCATTCTGGTTAAGCGTTTGGATCAGTAGAATTGCGAAAATGTTTTGCCTTCTCTACCATTTCTTGCTTCAAACTCCGATATCTCGCGAACGGATTGACCTAACCCAAAAATTCCAATTGCATCTGAAAGTAGAAACTCGCCCGATTACAACGGTATGTGTATTTTTTCCCTAGGCCATTCTGGTTAAGCGTTTGGATCAGCAGAATTGCGAAAAATTGTATGCCTTCTCAACCATTTCTTGGCTTCAAACTCCCATATCTCGCCGAACGGATTGACCTAACCCAAAAATTCCTGTTTCGTCTTTAAGTAGAACTCGCCCGATTACAACGGTATGTGTATTTTTTCCCAAGGCCATTCTGGTTAAGCGTTTGGAGCAGCAGAAGTGCGAAAAATTTGTTGTCTTCTCAACCATTTCTTGGCTTCAAACTCCCATATCTCCCGAACGGATTGACCTAACCCAAAAATTCCTATTGCATCTGAAAGTCGAACTCGCCCGATTACAACAGTATGTGTATTTTTTCCCTAGGCCATTCTGGTTAAGCGTTTGGATCAGCAGAATTGCGAAAAATTGTATGCCTTCTCAACCATTTCTTGGCTCAAACTCCATATCTCGCGAACAGATTGACCTAACCCAAAAATTCCTGTTGCGTGTGAAAGTAAATACTCGCCCGATTACAACGGTATGTGTATTTTTTCCCTAGGCCATTCTGGTTAAGTGTTTGGAGCGGCAGAATTGCGAAAAATTTTTTGCCTTCTCAACCATTTCTTGGCTTCAAACTCCCATATCTCGCGAACGGATTGACCTAACCCAAAAATTCCTGTTGCGTGTGAAAGTAAAAACTCGCCCGATTACAACGGTATGTGTATTTTTTCCCTAGCCCATTCTGATTAAGCGTTTGGAGCAGCAGAATTGCGAAAAATTTGTTGTCTTCTCAACCATTTCTTAGCTTCAAAGTCCCATATCTCGCGAACGGATTGACCTAACCCAAAAATTCCTGTTGCGTGTGAAAGTAAAAACTCGCCCGATTACAACGGTAAGTGTATTTTTTCCCTAGGCCATTCTGGTTAAGCGTTTGGATCAGTAGAATTGCGAAAAACGTTTTGCCTTCTCTACCATTTCTTGGCTTCAAACTCCGATATCTCGCGAACGGATTGACCTAACCCAAAAATTCCAATTGCATCTGAAAGTAGAAACTCGCCCGATTACAACGGTATGTGTGTTTTTTCCCTAGGCCATTCTGTTAAGCGTTTGGATCAGCAGAATTGCCAAAAATTGTATGCCTTCTCAACCATTTCTTGGCTTCAAACTCCCATATCTCGCGAACGGATTGACCTAACCCAAAAATTCCTGTTGCGTCTTTAAGTAGAAACTCGCCCGATTACAAAGGTATGTGTATTTTTTCCCTAGGCCATTCTGGTTAAGCGTTTGGAGCAGCAGAAGTGCGAAAACTTTGTTGTCATCTTAACCATTACTTGGCTTCAAACTCCCATATCTCGCGAACGGATTGACCTAACCCAAAAATTCCTGTTGCGTGTGAAAGTAAAAACTCGCCCGATTACAACGGTATGTGTATCTTTTCGCTAGGCCATTCTGGTTAAGCGTTTGGAGCAGCAGAAGTGCGAAAAATTTGTTGTCTTCTCAACCATTTCTTGGCTTCAAACTCCCATATCTCCCGAACGGATTGACCTAACCCAAAAATTCCTATTGCATCTGAAAGTAGAAACTCGCCCGATTACAAAGGTATGTGTATTTTTTCCCTAGGCCATTCTGGTTAAGCGTTTGGAGCAGCAGAATTGTGAAAAATTTTTTGCCTTCTCAACCATTTCTTGGCTTCAAACTCCCATATCTCGCGAACGGATTGACCTAACCCAAAAATTCCTGTTGCGTGTGAAAGTAAAAACTCGCCCGATTACAACGGTATGTGTATTTTTTCCCTAGCCCATTCTGATTAAGCGTTTGGAGCAGCAGAATTGCGAAAAATTTGTTGTCTTCTCAACCATTTCTTAGCTTCAAAGTCCCATATCTCGCGAACGGATTGACCTAACCCAAAAATTCCTATTGCATCTGAAAGTAGAAACTCGCCCGATTACAGCGGTATGTGTATTTTTTCCCTAGGCCATTCTGGTTAAGCGTTTGGATCAGTAGAATTGCGAAAAATGTTTTGCCTTCTCTACCATTTCTTGGCTTCAAACTCCGATATCTCGCGAACGGATTGACCTAACCCAAAAATTCCAATTGCATCTGAAAGTAGAAACTCGCCCGATTACAACGGTATGTGTATTTTTTCCCAAGGCCATTCTGGTTAAGCGTTTGGAGCAGCAGAAGTGCGAAAAATTTGTTGTCTTCTCAACCATTTCTTGGCTTCAAGCTCCCATATCTCCCGAACGGATTGACCTAACCCAAAAATTCCTATTGCATCTGAAAGTCGAAACTCGCCCGATTACAACAGTATGTGTATTTTTTCCCTAGGCCATTCTGGTTAAGCGTTTGGATCAGCAGAATTGCGAAAAATTGTATGCCTTCTCAACCATTTCTTGGCTTCAAACTCCCATATCTCGCGAACAGATTGACCTAACCCAAAAATTCCTGTTGCGTGTGAAAGTAAAAACTCGCCCGATTACAACGGTATGTGTATTTTTTCCCTAGGCCATTCTGGTTAAGTGTTTGGAGCGGCAGAATTGCGAAAAATTTTTTGCCTTCTCAACCATTTCTTGGCTTCAAACTCCCATATCTCGCGAACGGATTGACCTAACCCAAAAATTCCTGTTGCGTGTGAAAGTAAAAACTCGCCCGATTACAACGGTATGTGTATTTTTTCTCTAGCCCATTCTGATTAAGCGTTTGGAGCAGCAGAATTGCGAAAAATTTGTTGTCTTCTCAACCATTTCTTAGCTTCAAAGTCCCATATCTCGCGAACGGATTGACCTAACCCAAAAATTCCTATTGCATCTGAAAGTAGAAACTCGCCCGATTACAGCGGTATGTGTATTTTTTCCCTAGGCCATTCTGGTTAAGCGTTTGGATCAGTAGAATTGCGAAAAATGTTTTGCCTTCTCTACCATTTCTTGGCTTCAAACTCCGATATCTCGCGAACGGATTGACCTAACCCAAAAATTCCAATTGCATCTGAAAGTAGAAACTCGCCCGATTACAACGGTATGTGTATTTTTTCCCAAGGCCATTCTGGTTAAGCGTTTGGAGCAGCAGAAGTGCGAAAAATTTGTTGTCTTCTCAACCATTTCTTGGCTTCAAACTCCCATATCTCCCGAACGGATTGACCTAACCCAAAAATTCCTATTGCATCTGAAAGTCGAAACTCGCCCGATTACAACAGTATGTGTATTTTTTCCCTAGGCCATTCTGGTTAAGCGTTTGGATCAGCAGAATTGCGAAAAATTGTATGCCTTCTCAACCATTTCTTGGCTTCAAACTCCGATATCTCGCGAACGGATTGACCTAACCCAAAAATTCCAATTGCATCTGAAAGTAGAAACTCGCCCGATTACAACGGTATGTGTATTTTTTCCCAAGGCCATTCTGGTTAAGCGTTTGGAGCAGCAGAAGTGCGAAAAATTTGTTGTCTTCTCAACCATTTCTTGGCTTCAAGCTCCCATATCTCCCGAACGGATTGACCTAACCCAAAAATTCCTATTGCATCTGAAAGTCGAAACTCGCCCGATTACAACAGTATGTGTATTTTTTCCCTAGGCCATTCTGGTTAAGCGTTTGGATCAGCAGAATTGCGAAAAATTGTATGCCTTCTCAACCATTTCTTGGCTTCAAACTCCCATATCTCGCGAACAGATTGACCTAACCCAAAAATTCCTGTTGCGTGTGAAAGTAAAAACTCGCCCGATTACAACGGTATGTGTATTTTTTCCCTAGGCCATTCTGGTTAAGTGTTTGGAGCGGCAGAATTGCGAAAAATTTTTTGCCTTCTCAACCATTTCTTGGCTTCAAACTCCCATATCTCGCGAACGGATTGACCTAACCCAAAAATTCCTGTTGCGTGTGAAAGTAAAAACTCGCCCGATTACAACGGTATGTGTATTTTTTCTCTAGCCCATTCTGATTAAGCGTTTGGAGCAGCAGAATTGCGAAAAATTTGTTGTCTTCTCAACCATTTCTTAGCTTCAAAGTCCCATATCTCGCGAACGGATTGACCTACCCAAAAATTCCTATTGCATCTGAAAGTAGAAACTCGCCCGATTACAGCGGTATGTGTATTTTTTCCCTAGGCCATTCTGGTTAAGCGTTTGGATCAGTAGAATTGCGAAAAATGTTTTGCCTTCTCTACCATTTCTTGGCTTCAAACTCCGATATCTCGCGAACGGATTGACCTAACCCAAAAATTCCAATTGCATCTGAAAGTAGAAACTCGCCCGATTACAACGGTATGTGTATTTTTTCCCAAGGCCATTCTGGTTAAGCGTTTGGAGCAGCAGAAGTGCGAAAAATTTGTTGTCTTCTCAACCATTTCTTGGCTTCAAACTCCCATATCTCCCGAACGGATTGACCTAACCCAAAAATTCCTATTGCATCTGAAAGTCGAAACTCGCCCGATTACAACAGTATGTGTATTTTTTCCCTAGGCCATTCTGGTTAAGCGTTTGGATCAGCAGAATTGCGAAAAATTGTATGCCTTCTCAACCATTTCTTGGCTTCAAACTCCCATATCTCGCGAACAGATTGACCTAACCCAAAAATTCCTGTTGCGTGTGAAAGTAAAAACTCGCCCGATTACAACGGTATGTGTATTTTTTCCCTAGGCCATTCTGGTTAAGTGTTTGGAGCGGCAGAATTGCGAAAAATTTTTTGCCTTCTCAACCATTTCTTGGCTTCAAACTCCCATATCTCGCGAACGGATTGACCTAACCCAAAAATTCCTGTTGCGTGTGAATGTAAAAACTCGCCCGATTACCACGGTATGTGTATTTTTTCCCTAGCCCATTCTGATTAAGCGTTTGGAGCAGCAGAATTGCGAAAAATTTGTTGTCTTCTCAACCATTTCTTAGATTCAAAGTCCCATATCTCGCGAACGGATTGACCTAACCCAAAAATTCCTATTGCATCTGAAAGTAGAAACTCGCCCGATTACAACGGTATGTGTATTTTTTCCCTAGGCCATTCTGGTTAAGCGTTTGGATCAGCAGAATTGCGAAAAATTGTATGCCTTTTCAACCATTTCTTGGCTTCAAACTCCCATATCTCGCGAACAGATTGACCTAACCCAAAAATTCCTGTTGCGTGCGAAAGTAAAAACTCGCCCGATTACAACGGTAAGTGTATTTTTTCCCTAGGCCATTCTGGTTAAGCGTTTGGATCAGTAGAATTGCGAAAAATGTTTTGCCTTCTCTACCATTTCTTGGCTTCAAACTCCGATATCTCGCGAACGGATTGACCTAACCCAAAAATTCCAATTGCATCTGAAAGTAGAAACTCGCCCGATTACAACGGTATGTGTGTTTTTTCCCTAGGCCATTCTGTTAAGCGTTTGGATCAGCAGAATTGCGAAAAATTGTATGCCTTCTCAACCATTTCTTGGCTTCAAACTCCCATATCTCGCGAACGGATTGACCTAACACAAAAATTCCTGTTGCGTCTTTAAGTAGAAACTCGCCCGATTACAAAGGTATGTGTATTTTTTCCCTAGGCCATTCTGGTTAAGCGTTTGGAGCAGCAGAAGTGCGAAAACTTTGTTGTCTTCTTAACCATTACTTGGCTTCAAACTCCCATATCTCCCGAACGGATTGACCTAACCCAAAAATTCCTATTGCATCTGAAAGTAGAAACTCGCCCGATTACAAAGGTATGTGTATTTTTTCCCTAGGCCATTCTGGTTAAGCGTTTGGAGCAGCAGAAGTGCGAAAAATTTGTTGTCTTCTCAACCATTTCTTGGCTTCAAACTCCCATATCTCCCGAACGGATTGACCTAACCCAAAAATTCCTATTGCATCTGAAAGTAGAAACTCGCCCGATTACAAAGGTATGTGTATTTTTTCCCTAGGCCATTCTGGTTAAGCGTTTGGAGCAGCAGAATTGTGAAAAATTTTTTGCCTTCTCAACCATTTCTTGGCTTCAAACTCCCATATCTCGCGAACGGATTGACCTAACCCAAAAATTCCTGTTGCGTGTGAAAGTAAAAACTCGCCCGATTACAACGGTATGTGTATTTTTTCCCTAGCCCATTCTGATTAAGCGTTTGGAGCAGCAGAATTGCGAAAAATTTGTTGTCTTCTCAACCATTTCTTAGCTTCAAAGTCCCATATCTCGCGAACGGATTGACCTAACCCAAAAATTCCTATTGCATCTGAAAGTAGAAACTCGCCCGATTACAGCGGTATGTGTATTTTTTCCCTAGCCCATTCTGATTAAGCGTTTGGAGCAGCAGAATTGTGAAAAATTTTTTGCCTTCTCAACCATTTCTTGGCTTCAAACTCCCATATCTCCCGAACGGATTGACCTAACCCAAAAATTCCTATTGCATCTGAAAGTCGAAACTCGCCCGATTACAACGGTATGTGTATTTTTTCCCTAGGCCATTCTGGTTAAGTGTTTGGAGCGGCAGAATTGCGAAAAATTTTTTGCCTTCTCAACCATTTCTTGGCTTCAAACTCCCATATCTCGCGAACGGATTGACCTAACCCAAAAATTCCTGTTGCGTGTGAAAGTAAAAACCCCTCCCGATTACAACGGTATGTGTATTTTTTCCCTAGCCCATTCTGATTAAGCGTTTGGAGCAGCAGAATTGCGAAAAATTTGTTGTCTTCTCAACCATTTCTTAGCTTCAAAGTCCCATATCTCGCGAACGGATTGACCTAACCCAAAAATTCCTGTTGCGTGTGAAAGTAAAAACTCGCCCGATTACAACGGTATGTGTATTTTTTCCCTAGCCCATTCTGGTTAAGCGTTTGGAGCAGCAGAAGTGCGAAAAATTTGTTGTCTTCTCAACCATTTCTTGGCTTGAAAGTCCCATATCTCGCGAACGGATTGACCTAACCCAAAAATTCCTAGTGCATCTGAAAGTAGAAACTCGCCCGATTACAACGGTATGTGTATTTTTTCCCTAGGCCATTCTGGTTAAGCGTTTGGAGCAGCAGAAGTGCGAAAAATTTGTTGTCTTCTCACCATTTCTTGGCTTCAAACTCCCATATCTCCCGAACGGATTGACCTAACCCAAAAATTCCTATTGCATCTGAAAGTAGAAACTCGCCCGATTACAAAGGTATGTGTATTTTTTCCCTAGGCCATTCTGGTTAAGCGTTTGGATCAGTAGAATTGCGAAAAATGTTTTGCCTTCTCTACCATTTCTTGGCTTCAAACTCCGATATCTCGCGAACGGATTGACCTAACCCAAAAATTCCAATTGCATCTGAAAGTAGAAACTCGCCCGATTACAACGGTATGTGTATTTTTTCCCAAGGCCATTCTGGTTAAGCGTTTGGAGCAGCAGAAGTGCGAAAAATTTGTTGTCTTCTCAACCATTTCTTGGCTTCAAACTCCCATATCTCCCGAACGGATTGACCTAACCCAAAAATTCCTATTGCATCTGAAAGTCGAAACTCGCCCGATTACAACAGTATGTGTATTTTTTCCCTAGGCCATTCTGGTTAAGCGTTTGGATCAGCAGAATTGCGAAAAATTGTATGCCTTCTCAACCATTTCTTGGCTTCAAACTCCCATATCTCGCGAACAGATTGACCTAACCCAAAAATTCCTGTTGCGTGTGAAAGTAAAAACTCGCCCGATTACAACGGTATGTGTATTTTTTCCCTAGGCCATTCTGGTTAAGTGTTTGGAGCGGCAGAATTGCGAAAATTTTTTGCCTTCTCAACCATTTCTTGGCTTCAAACTCCCATATCTCGCGAACGGATTGACCTAACCCAAAAATTCCTGTTGCGTGTGAAAGTAAAAACTCGCCCGATTACAACGGTATGTGTATTTTTTCTCTAGCCCATTCTGATTAAGCGTTTGGAGCAGCAGAATTGCGAAAATTTGTTGTCTTCTCAACCATTTCTTAGCTTCAAAGTCCCATATCTCGCGAACGGATTGACCTAACCCAAAAATTCCTATTGCATCTGAAAGTAGAAACTCGCCCGATTACAGCGGTATGTGTATTTTTTTCCCTAGGCCATTCTGGTTAAGCGTTTGGATCAGTAGAATTGCGAAAAATGTTTTGCCTTCTCTACCATTTCTTGGCTTCAAACTCCGATATCTCGCGAACGGATTGACCTAACCAAAAATTCAATTGCATCTGAAAGTAGAAACTCGCCCGATTACAACGGTATTGTGTATTTTTTCCCAAGGCCATTCTGGTTAAGCGTTTGGAGCAGCAGAAGTGCGAAAAATTTGTTGTCTTCTCAACCATTTCTTGGCTTCAACTCCCATATCTCCCGAACGGATTGACCTAACCCAAAAATTCCTATTGCATCTGAAAGTCGAAACTCGCCCGATTACAACAGTATGTGTATTTTTTCCCTAGCCATTCTGGTTAAGCGTTTGGATCAGCAGAATTGCGAAAAATTGTATGCCTTCTCAACCATTTCTTGGCTTCAAACTCCGATATCTCGCGAACGGATTGACCTAACCCAAAAATTCCAATTGCATCTGAAAGTAGAAACTCGCCCGATTACAACGGTATGTGTATTTTTTCCCAAGGCCATTCTGGTTAAGCGTTTGGAGCAGCAGAAGTGCGAAAAATTTGTTGTCTTCTCAACCATTTCTTGGCTTCAAGCTCCCATATCTCCCGAACGGATTGACCTAACCCAAAAATTCCTATTGCATCTGAAAGTCGAAACTCGCCCGATTACAACAGTATGTGTATTTTTTTCCCTAGGCCATTCTGGTTAAGCGTTTGGATCAGCAGAATTGCGAAAAATTGTATGCCTTCTCAACCATTTCTTGGCTTCAAACTCCCATATCTCGCGAACAGATTGACCTAACCCAAAAATTCCTGTTGCGTGTGAAGTAAAAACTCGCCGATTACAACGGTATGTGTATTTTTTCCCTAGGCCATTCTGGTTAAGTGTTTGGAGCGGCAGAATTGCGAAAATTTTTTGCCTTCTCAACCATTTCTTGGCTTCAAACTCCCATATCTCGCGAACGATTGACCTAACCCAAAAATTCCTGTTGCGTGTGAAAGTAAAAACTCGCCCGATTACAACGGTATGTGTATTTTTTCTCTAGCCCATTCTGATTAAGCGTTTGGAGCAGCAGAATTGCGAAAAATTTGTTGTCTTCTCAACCATTTCTTAGCTTCAAAGTCCCATATCTCGCGAACGGATTGACCTACCCAAAAATTCTATTGCATCTGAAAGTAGAAACTCGCCCGATTACA